>NC_053195.1:13146196-13455566 GCF_905163445.1 Pararge aegeria
CGATGTAGTGGCGTGTGTCGAAGGCAGATTAGAATACCGTTCTAACCACGCCTCCTCTTCCCGCAGTTGTCGTACGAGGTGACTAAGGCAATAAATAGCGGAGAACGCGCAGCAGCGTCCTCCGTGCTACCTAGTCTATACTAAACATCTAATGCAATCACCAACGCGTATGCCCAGCGTGGTGATTATGGGCAAACCCCCGTTGGAGAGGCCTTTAGTCCATTAGTGGACTGTAGGCTATTGATGATAAAGAAAAGAAATGGATCAGCTAAATAGAAAGATAATTTGTATGTAAAAACTAGTCAAGTTAAATCTTATGTTTCAATATGTACCTTGCTAACCTGCTTTGTGTAAGTACTAGTATTCAAATGATCGAATATAAAAATCTATCCCTTTCCACAGAAAACCAATATAAACAAGAGAAGGTTTGCTACTTTTAGCTCTGTCAATTTAGCTCAGTAGCTTTAGTACAAGATTTGATCGCTCGCAATCGAGAAGTCATTTCGGATACAAAACTCTGTATCGTCGAAGTAAAGTGGACCTAATTTCACTCGAATTAGCGTCGCAAATCTTGTATTTATGATTATTGTTCTGCAAACGTCCTGTCAAAAGCCATAGCTAGTGAATTGTAGGCAACTTTGAGCGTTAACGTGAAACAAATAAGATCCATTTTACTCCGATGTTCAAGTGTTCCTATACTCGATATCGATTCCTTGATTGCGAGCGACCAAATCTACACATACTAACCACAATAACATGAAAACTACACATACTAAAAATAATATAGAGATGACTTCGTTAGTAAATGAACATGTTATTTTTTTAATTACTCGCGAGTAGACGGAGGTAGATAGGATAATTATACATACGAGTATAAATGTCGAGCGTTTCATATTTAAAGTATGAATAACATTAAAACAATAATATCGTTTATCGCTGGCCTTGGTCGTGAAACGTGTTTGTAATAACAAGGTACTGAAACGGTTGGGTTTAATAACTTAAGGATTACATCACTATTAGTTTGAAGTTTTAGTGATAGGGCACGCAAAGGACGAGAGCAGGGTAATTTTGCCCAAATCTGTTAGTTGCATTGTTTTCTGTAGCACCAAATGTATAACTAAGCCAAGTTCTTCAAATGATCTCGTGTGCTGGTAGATCCTTACCAGTGGCGTGCACTTCATACATGCAAAAAAGCACTGCCTACCCTAACATTGATATATAACTCGTATAGGAGGAGAATTTGTACCGTCTTATCCTATTTTCCTCATGCCCTGGTAAGAAAACCAGTGCACGCCACTGATCCTTACTTATATTAAAAATTCGAATTTGTTTTTGCTTGTTTGTTTGTCCTCTCTTCACGCCCTAAACATGCAAGCAATCAACTTGATATTGGGCATAGAGTCGAAAGAGTCGGTGATTAACATAGTTTTTTTATCCCAGGAAAACAAAAGGTTCCTATGGAATTAGCAAAAAAATGCGGGCAACATCTAGTATAAACATATAGGTAGGTCCTGGTCAGAAACCTGAAACTAATGAAAGTAAGACAATTGGCTTACTTTCCGTCAATTTCCGTTTTAAAGAATTAATTCAAATTTTAGAATACGTGAAGGTATTAACAGAAATAATTGTGAGAGTATTAGAATAGGTCAATAAAATAGCCGTTTGTTTGTGTTGGTAAAGAGTTAAAATAATCTTTTCAGAACTCTTACAAAAGTCCCAATATTTCAAGTTAGTCAACAAGTTAAATTTGTTGTTTCCGTGCAGAAATATTAGCTGTTCCTATTTTTTTTTTCTTTTCAATATATTTCATAAATGCTGTTTATCCCTTGGCTGAGTTTATCTACCTAATTCGAAAACTAACTTTGTCGATTTATTTTATCTCCAACATTATACATATAACGCATGTTATTTCTTAATAACCTACTTCCCCATTGTTATTTTAACTTCATAAAGCAAATAAGCAGAGGTCGTTCACCCCGTTTCATACGTAACTAGGTAGGTATATAACTTATCTCCAAGATTAAAATTACTTATACGTTTCATAGTATTCTTATCTAGTTTAGACGTACAATGACGTCGCGTTTTTGTTCTGCTTAAACATGGATGCACGAAATTTTAAAAGTAATAATAAACTTCAGAGCAGATTCTCGTTTATATAATATCGTTTATTATTTATATTACTTGTATTGTTTATATTGAAGAAGTGTAAGTACTAGCCTACCAAGAAAAGAGCCGCCAAGCGAATTAGCGTTTCAGTACGATGCAGCGTAGAAAGTAATTTTTAGCCTTACCACTAGGTGAGATTGCAAGGGTTAAGTTGATGTGTCATAAAAAAATAAAAAAGAAAGTGTTTGTTGAATTAATTAATTTTAATCTACACCAATTCGAAAACCCGCCCCCCCCCCCCCCCCCCCCCTCGATACGCGAAGGCGGTGATAAATAGCAAGTGATAATGTGCTTATTTAGCTGTAAGGTCAACTCATTCGAGATCTCGATTTATTACTAACCCTATTACCAGAGCGTTCCGTATATGGACCACATAAGAGAGGTCAAAATGGTAATTTAATAGTAGGCTGAATCGCAAGATGTCTCGTTGTCCTTATTAAAGTTGCATAAAATTAAATAAACTAAGTCGTTTTACATTACAAAATGATTGTTTTAATATCGATACAGATTTCATTAATTACCTAATTATCAGTTGCCAGAAGGTTCTTTTTAAATAACGATTTAAACTAAAACAGAATAACTATAGTAAGTAGAATATTTTGACTGCGAAAGTGTCGCCAAAATGGCTCTAAGATTGCAGACGGTTTTCCGACTTACTTTTTTTGTTACTATAATAACATTTATTGTTAATATATATGTCAAATTACTCAATATATATATAAATTATAGCATATGTGTTATTCTGATCTACATATTTACTATGTGACTGTTTTATCAAAATCAATTCAGTAAATTTTTGCGTGAAAGAGTAACAAACCTCAATTACATCCATAAACAAAGTTTCACGCATATAATATTTGTACGAAGAAAGGTTTTCTATTTTCAAAATTTTCCATTCAAACCTTATTTACCTGTGTATAATATTTCATGAATATTTTTATGTTATGAAATTTAATCATAAAGAAGTAATAAAAAAATAGAACCATGTCTGCTATAGGAAGCGTGATAAAAAAACCCCATATCATCAATCTCTGGCTTCTGAATTACCTTTATAAAAAAAAACACATTAACTTGCCATCAATATCTGCGTGAAATAAGTGCAAACCGAGGAATATTTCGCAATTAAAACATTAGTAGGGATTCAACTCCATTTTTAAACACATAGTTAGTCTTTGTAACATTTTGTTCCATGACCTTGGTGGCGTAACGAGTGACTGAATTAATGGTGAATTTACACATGGTAAAGATTCTTATTTAGTAATATGGATAACAGTCTTAAGATCACGGTTTATTAGCAAGGCAAGTGAGATTTTTTTAGGTCAATCAAAATCATTTTCAAAAAATCTTCAATGTGATGAAGGTTTTTTAAAATGATTTTCCAGGGCTCTCTGTAAGCGATACTGAAGCCAATACTGTACTTTATTTCATTTTTGTCTGTCTGTCTGTACTTGGCCGAAATAATTGTTTTAAAATTTCTAAGAAATTTCCAGGGTGGCTTCTGGACTGGCAACTGACTCTAATGGACTGGTGCAGAATAGGAAACTACCGCAACTATTTTCCAAAGAAAACTACTATGAACAATAATACAAATAATATACGTGGGCAAACGTTAGTATAGAAATATTACGTAAACGGTCCGCAAAGTCGCACTCGAACGGCGGGGCGAATCAAGTTCAATATCTTACGAAACAGGAGTAGTTTTAATGGAATGTGAGTAAATTTTAACGTAAAAAAATTATGAGGAGCCCTTTTTATATATATTATCGTCTACTTACTATAAGACCGTAGGTATAACCAGCGAAGGTGGGTATCACAGTTAAGAAGTCTATTTAAGTTAGAAACTTGATCGCGTTCATTCTATTGGTTCATGCTTAAGACGGTTATAATATTGTATGAAAATACTAAACTTATCGAGATAGTCAGATAACGTAGATTTGTAAAATAGAATTTTACCTCTCAAACATTATTACGCAGACTAAAGTCACATAAATCTAAACATACAATATTATGAACTTCATCGCATAAAAATCTATACCTTTTTAAACGTTAACGCACTCGCTAAGCTGGTTTACGTATGTATAAGAAAGTTGAATAGAATATGTAACCTCCACTTAGCTCCTTTGATATTAATATCCGAAAGGCATGATGTTATCACATCCCTCAACGCGGCTTAGCAGAACGTACCTGAAATAGAAAAAACACTTTAATATTAATTCGGATTCTGTTCAATCAGCGTACAGACATAGTATTACTAGGTTTTGTAAGATTAATTTCGCATAGATAGATACAAGATATTAACACAGTTTCAAATCGACTGTCCCGCTGGAATGAACTAACTTGATTCAATTTTGTCCAGTAAGTTGAAAAAATTACTGGTTTTTTAGTATGTGCGAGCACCAATAAGGTGCAAATAAATTTAATCTTTAATTAACATTAAAATAAATATAATTTTCGTTTGTTCTTTTTCGTTCGTTTTTTTTCAACAAAGTTGGGCCACAATTATTACCATATATTCGAAATTTCGTGTCCACAAAACTATAGCAGTTTCAGGAATAATAGGCTGTGACAGACGGCCGGACGAAAAGTCGCACCGGGTTCTATAAACAGAAAAATTATCATTTAAAGTATTAAAATAAAGATGTTTCGCTAATTTGGACGTAACAGCTCGTTGTGTACCAAAATTTATTAAGATCGGTGCAGTGCAGATCAAAAGACTGGAAGCCAAAAAATAAATATACAGAGCCACTTTCGCATTTAAAGGTAATATTAGTATTTTATTCTTAAAAAAATACTTAGTTATTTTTGTCATTATTTGATAAGTGAAACACAAAAGGCATGGTGACCAATTTTAAAAAATTGCCATATGATGTCGATGTATCTGCTACATCCAAAAATTATCTTATTTTTGCAGAAAATAAAGGTTTTGTTGTTTTAATTGCTAATTATATTTTTAAAAGATGTTTCCCGCGTAAACGCTCGCCGGGTGTCATGGCCGCACTCGTGACGTCATAGGCAAATTAGAGCTTTAGTAAGTCCTTGTTCCACAGCTACAGATTAATGGTATTGACAAAAAAAACTTTGCAGTTTTATTTATTGAAAATAAATACTAATCTCACTTTAAATATAAATCAATTTTTTCCTTTATATATGAATCTTATACACATCATTAGATAAATACAATATTTTATGCATTCTTTGTTACTGTCATCACGCCTATTGCAATAGTAGATTTCGGCCTCAGAGTCTTTTTGATTTATTTGCGCTGTTGCAACAATAACTAACCATAGACCGGAAAACAAGAAGTCCAATTGTTCCTTTTCGAAGGAACTAAGTACCTACAACCGAAATCAAATAAAGGATATTCGTACACGCGGTCCAAAGAATATACAATCGAAGGGTATCCCTTAAAGGGTAGTCGAGCAAAAACCATTGATTCATGTGGGAAAGTGACCCCTGTCCCTTTCTACACGGCTGGAAGTACAAACCGGTTGTATAAAGATCAGCGCACACTAGGTCAAAGCGAGTCTCAACAAATAAGTCTTTGAGGTACGAAAGTACTCGTATTTAAAACATTTAAAAACTTGAACTGAATATTTTGCAGTAATAGCAAAGTGTTTCAATTTAAAACACACTGTTAAAGCATTACAAGAATTCAATAGTTTAGATTTGACAGTATTCAATCATGAATATAAAGTATCATAAACATTCGACAGTGTTCAATCATATATATAAAGTATAATAAACATTAGAAAGAGTCCTCCTCCCTACAAACTTTCGCATTTATAATATTAAGTAAGATTAAGATTTTTTTTATATTCTTTCTTTCTAACACCCACAGAATAAAAAAATGCAACCGTAGAATTTCTTATATGTCTGTCTATCTGTCTTTCTTATACAATTTGCATCTAAATGCGTCTTGACGCACTCATATGAAATTCATAAAAACGTTCATGAATACGTATGTAATATATTGCACATACTATTTAAGTAGTAAAGTTTTGCATGCATCGGCTCATGCATAGTCCTAATATAGCGGTTTTAACGTTTTAATATTATAGTTGTAATCAAGGTAGACAATAGAACAATACGAGATTTATTCGAGATTTCACAACACGTAAACGTCGTTGGTTTTTGATTATCAAAGCACTAAAGGGTCTTACAGATAAATGTGGTATAACTTCGGGATTGCTATGCAGTTTTATGCCACAATTCGACTGAGAGCACCTTCCTCATGACCTTTAAAGGTCAGAGTTAAAGGGACACAACTACGAGTATAATAAAGGCAACGCCGGGACGTTGGCACGTCTTTGGTTTGTAAGGAGTTGGTGTTGGCGGCTTCGAATTGAGAGAGTCGTGTCAGGTCGTCCGTTTTCAACATTATTTGTTTACACACACTTTGAGACGTTAAAAATGACACTCAATAGTCTCAATTTTATTAATTTGAGTTTCAAAATTAACGGTTCAAATGGGCTTTGTAGACACTCCGACCGTCCATTTTTTTAAAAGGGGGAAGTTATCTTGTAGTATTTTAATTTATTCAACTGCTGGTGAAACATTTCAAAAAATGGCATTTTTTTGTAAAAATCAGCATTGCAGATTTGCTTCATTTGCAACATTTACTTTGAAATAGACTTTTAATAAAATAAGAGCTGTTATTATTTCCCGAAAGTCAACTACTACAACAACTTAAATTACCAAGAGTACCGGAACTCGAGACAACTAAAATTACAAAATGTCAAACCCTACATCTGCATCACGTCGTTCAGTCAAAAACCTTTTCCTACGCGACTTCGGTGTACTGTGCGTTTACCTTTACACGGCCCTTACATGGCGTAAGTGGCGTAAACGCTTCCCGATTACGTGTGTCGTAAAAAGCAATTTGCCGTGGCAATTGGTTCAAGGAATGCCTGCATTAATATATAATATTTTCCTGTTTGAGGGGAAGAATGTACTATACCTTATTTACGGTCAAGTAGGGTAAATTGCTTTTGAATGTAATATTTATATAAATTACTTGCCCTGCCCAACGACTTCAGCCGCGTGTACTCTCTACTTAAAAAGGGGACTTTTACAGATACAAAATTGAAAGAAGCAAAATCAACTGTCAAAAAATAACTCGAGCCCCTGGTCCCCACGGTCCCAAAGTCTCTACTGAAAAAGGTACAAAAATGAAACTCAAGGTATCAAGGTTTTCATATTTACGTCTCTTGCTCGGCACTTAATAGTGTACATTATTCTACAAGTCATTGGACAGAAAAGATACTCCGCTGGTATCCACGCGAAGAGCGAGAGGACGGCCGCGGCGTCGCTGGAGTGACATTATCAAGGCTGTAGTGCTACCTGGACAAGGCTGGCGAGAAAGAGAAATAGGTGGAAAAGGATGGAGGACGCCTATGCCCAAAAATAGGCATCCCATTGACTTAAAATACCTAACATTGACAAACAACGATGTTATAAATGACAAAATAAAATAATTATGATAGTAAAAGATTGTAAAATTTTGACATACACACACTGACTGGAATTATAATGAATAATTATTATTCATTAATTTAATATACGAATGTTTAATAGTTGGGAACAAAGGCTTTATTATTCTACAAGTCAAGCCCTTTCATTCGATACCCATAATGAAGGAGTTGTGACAAAAATATGTAATTCGCCATTTTGTTGTTGATAAAATACTCCGGATAATATCGGTCATAAAACATCGGTCATGTCACAACACAAGAACACACTAAGAAGACTGATCATTTTTCAAACAAAATTAAAACAAAATCGGCTCATTTGTTCAGGAAATTGTTGAAAACACGTGTGTGTGTGTTTTCAATACACAGACAGACTCGTAATACTTGTAACACCCCGTCGTTTTTGCGTTCGGGGTTAAAAAGGAAAAATTTACACAAGTAAACGGATGAATACCGTTGCCGCCAGCAAGAAATAACCGGCTAACGATGAAAGTACATATTGGCAATAAATTGAAAGTGAAGAGATGTTCTCCATCAAGAAGATTTTCCGGAATCGATTCACCCCCTCACATAATCTCACCCCGTTCTGGAACGCGTGATTTGAATAATATTCACAAAGAGTTATGGGAGGCCGTTCCTCAAAACGCAATTTTAATATTTTGACTCTGCTTAGATAGCATTTTGGAACACTTTCTGAATAAGGAAAATTGTATTACATTACTTACGTTTTCTAACATTTATTCACGGTGATTTGTTATTCATGCTATCGTGATAGGATGATAACAATTCGGTACGTGTATCATTGCGTATTTATCAATTATTTATTTATTTTTTCTTTTAAAGTAAACCATGTCACAAGTATTTAGGTACCTACTTAGTTTTTGTATGTGCCTTTTTAAACAATATTTCCTAAAATAGCATTTTCACAGTATAAATGGGAGTATACTAAGGCAGACTCCAGGTGGAAAACTATTTCCATTCTAAATTTTACTCAGTCCAGAACATGTCCTTTTCCATAGCATAGGTGACATGCATACCAAATTTCAAAGCTGTCTGCCCGCGGTTTAGCTCGTAAGCAATTTTCAATTTTTCCTCGGGAACTACTTAAGGAATCGAGATAAAAGGTAACCTATATTATTTTTCGTTCAGCCATTATTTCAGTACATAATGTACCTCTAAAGCCAGTGAATAATTTTTTCGTTTTTAATTTACACGTTGTATATTATAAAAGACTATTGGACTCGGCAGACGGCGTCCTGCCCGGTAAAGCAGCGCCACCTACCGGATTAAATTACGTTTCAAACCGTCCAGGAACCCAATGAAATATAAACACAAAATTTCATCAATACGGTTAAGCTGTTTAGGAAGATTTAGGTGACAAAGACCGTACAGAAGGATCATTTTTTTTTAAATATTTTTTTCACCCTTTAAACCTTCCCAAGACTTCCACAAATACTCAGAGAGCTAAAAAAACCGAATCGGTTTAGCCGTTCTCGAGTTTTAGTGAGACTAACGAACACCAATTAATTTTTATATACATAGCGAATATAACAGTAGAAAAAGCAATACAGCATCACTAGAAACACAATATCATGAGAGCGTCTTCTAGAAATTCTACATATTTAAAGTTCACCCATTATTTCGATTACTCTAACACATATGCGAGAAGAAACAATAAATCCGCATTCCAAGTCCATTGCTGTGTCACGTCGAGAAGAGCTAAATCCCTAAGGAACGAATGCCGCAATAAGTGCTATACACGAAGAGGAAAATACGCTAGACAATGTTTTGCAGTTACTAAGGAGTCAAATTTCATGAATACGGGACGACGGACGGACAGTTTGCGCTGGCAATAACGGAAGATACAAGTTGAATTAACTATTTCATTAGAATTTCTTGTTGGAGTATTTCTTGTTACATTGCAAGCACCATCTTAACAAAAAGTAACATTTCTCGTTTACCGTACTTTGCATAGGCAATCTAAAACTTTCAGTCCGTTTGTACTTCCATTATAATCTTCTAAGACTGTTAACTCAAGTGACATTATTTATTATTGTTTAATTACTTTATCAATGATTTTATGCATTATAATATCACTTGCTTCAATGGTGAAGGAAAAACATCGTGAGGAAACCTGCATGCCTGAGTGTTGCCTATAATCTTCTCAAAGGCCAGCCTCAAACCTCTTGTGTAGGAGACCCGTGCCCTGCACTGTGCCGGTAATGGGCTTATATGATGATGATGCGTTTTTCAATACCCGTAAAATCTTTAACTCCAAAGAGGCTATTTTATTTATGCTTTTTTTAGAACCCTACATAACTTCGTTAGGTTGGTACTATTGAAATCGGACGCAGAACAACGTAGATGTATGTTCATACAGCATGTACGTTGTTCTAAGTTACGTATACAACAAAGCATAATACAGTATCATGAGGTAAAAAGTAGATATCCAATATTAAAATCCACTTTAATATGTTTAAAATTCAAATAAGTAAATACCTTTAAAATTGTCATATTCTAAATTTATTCACATTATAACTAAACTGCCTGGTTAATATAGTTTCATCACCATCATATCTACCTCTACAGGGTCTTCTCCCGCAATGAAAAGGGTAAAGACCGCCCACCACGCTGGCGGATTGGTGGACTTCAAACACCTTTGAAAACATTATAGAGAACTCTTATGCTGTTAGCATTAACATGCTCCAACTGCAGATCACGAGGTCACGTGGGGGAGGGTTACCTTCCCGGTTGGGCAAAAATTGATGTAAGGTTTTTATGTCAATATATTTTTTTAAAGAACTTACTTTGAGTTAACGCTCCCAGTTATCACAAACTAGGTTACTAAAAAGGTGTGAGCATCGTTAAAGCCCGCCAACCCTGTTTTTGGAAAACGTCTAGAGTGGAAGAGATTGTGTGGATGAAGATGATTACTCTACTACGTCAGAGAAGTTGAAAAATGTATGTGTGTGGTCCCATTGTATACATATCATCACCTACTCCATGCAATCAAAAATGATCCTTAAAACAAAAGCAATAACGGTGAAACTAGTGTATGTAGGTTTCCAAAGAAATCGTTTGTATGTTTAAGGATCAACCATGACCCTATGGCACAGTCTGAACACAATGAATGGAATTTGAATTGAATGGTGCATGATTTGAATTCATTTTAATAGACACTCTTCATGAATCGCACGAGTTAATAAGGAGAAAGGTACTGTATAGTTTCTGTTTATTTAGCTAACTAGCTGTTACCTACGCTGTAATTTCGGTTTGTTTCGGTTTTTTAACGAACCGTCAGGAACTTCTTTATTTTCTAGGGCTAAAGTAATGTCCACTTTATTTCATGGATGCAAGCTATCTCTATGCAAAAACTGCCAAGATAGTACATGAGTAGAATAGGCAATATTTAATACGCCGCGGGAACGATTTTCGTTTTCTTTTCCGGTATAAATATATCCCATTTCCGCAGGATGTTTGTAAGTGTCTTATTTCTTAAAGCTCCGTATGATGGACCCAATTCAAAATTCAAAATTCAAAAATTTCTTTTTCATGTAGGCCTATCACAGGCACTTATGAAGCGTTCATACATATAATATGTTAACATAATTGTAAGGGGACGGTGATAACGTCGTTCGCCAACTTAAACCTAAAGCTACGAGGTATCCAAACGCGGCCTGGTCTAAGAAGAGCCCACAACCATCTCACAGTAAATTATAATTATCAAAAAAACAAACAGAGGCAGGTCTTTCAGGTTACTCGGTATATACCTAGTAAGTAGCCTATAAAACTACTACTATACATATTTTATAAATTCAAAATGCATATTAAAATTTTCGGAACCGACAGGATTTGAACCTGCGACTATATATTAAAATCTGTACAAATTCTTCTCACTAGGTAAAAAAGTTTTATCTAAATCGGTTTTTCCTCACCTGGTACGAAAAGAAACCTAGATTTCTTATAAATTCCCTAGGCTTGCCGGAATCGATTCACTACGTTCGAGAGTTATTAGACCGGACAAACATTTTAAATGGTGTTTTCATTGTGTTATGCCACCGTTAAAAAAACATGAGTGCTTCACTTTCGAAAGTACATCCAGGTATTCCAATTTGAATTAAGTACTTGCAATACGATAAGTACTAGGAGTTTAACGGTTTAGCTTATATAATAGTCATTTAAGAGAAACCGTTGGGTAGACGTGATTGTAGGAATCTAGAACTCAACAGTTTTTATGCTTTCATTTTAGAAAAAGTTTGAGTAATAAAGTTAAAAAAATCGTTATTTTTAGATTTTTTTCTATTCCTGTAAAAGTTAGACGTTGACTTCAATGTCACCTGGCAGCTAAGCAGCACGTCTTTATCGGTAGGGTGGTAACTAGCCACGGCCAAAGCCTCATAGCTAGACGAAAAAGTTACAAAGTCATTTTTCGAAAGTCAAAGATTCTTGTATTATTTACCATTTGTGTGAACATTTGTGTGAACATTTTAATATTTCACAAGCTTCACCCCCGTTTCATAACCTAAGGGATCATCCTCAGCCTGTTTGTTCAGTCACGTTATAATATTACATAAGCAACTTAAGTATATGCTGCTGGACCAACGTTCGAAGATTTAACTCTGACTATCAGACAATGCAGTCAGTCAGTCAGAATTAAATGTCAGTCAGTCAGTACCAACTCAAGATACTATACTACGTACTTAATTAATCTTTCATCATCATCATCAAATCAACCCATTACCGGCCTACTACAGACCACGGGTCTCCTCCCACAATGAGAAGAGGCTAAGGCCGTAGTCCACCACGCTGGCCCATTGCGGATTGGTGGACTCCACACACCTTTGAGAGCGTAATGATGAACTCCTAGGCATTTCCTTACGATGTTCTCCTTCACCATTCATGGAAGTGATATTTTAATTACTTAAAACGCACATAACTTAGTAAAGTAAGAGGTGCGCTGGGATTCGAACTCGGCCCCCCGCAAATGAGGTCGAGCTCCTACCCACCGCGCTATCACCGCTTCTAATAGGATACAAATAATAGGATTAACAATTAATAGAAGACTGACTTCGATATTATGCTACAATAGTGACTAGTTACTTGAACTGTGTTCTGTTTTACGTCTATCAGTAGGTCCGTACCAAAATATCGGGTCTGGTTGAAGTAGGCACCTTCGTGAGGACTTCCCTACGAAAAAAAGGGGAACGCATCTGCCTTCTCCGTTTTTAAATTCGATACAATGAAATGAGTTAGAATGAATTACCTACTTGTTAGTAGTATTAAGTCACCGAAACTCAGCAAGTTGAAATGGAAATGGGCTGGGTTGCTTGTCGTAGGCGTTGAAACAGAAAAGCCTAGTGTCTTAGTTTCAAATTACTCGCTTTCTTGCATTCGCTCCCTTGTGACGTAATGAAGTGTTAAGTTAAAACATACACCGCAATTATTTAAAAGCCAGTAAACCCTGTACAGACATTTCCGGGTCAATAAGGTTCAATACTTATTAATGGAAATTATGACCGCAATTACCTTGACTTTTTTATTGTAATAGGTTACCAGTTCACACATAGAGCCATCGTAATGTGATCTCTGCGACCTACCGCATAATATCAGGCTTCGGTCAGTGTTTTGATGTTGAATATCTATCGACAATTTGAATTATAGTATTATAATAGCGATAGAATATAGTAATTATAGTGCTAGAATAGCGACCCTGTACCGGTTAACACAGCGCTGGTAGACTCCCAACTAGGTGGACTGACATAAAATGGGTCGCACGGAGCCGCTAAACGCACGCGGTAAAAGACCGTAGGATATGGAACTCCCTAAGACAGTCCAGCGGTGAACGTGTTCCGGTTAGTATGATGAGGCATTTTATATCGCCCTTTACCTAAAATATGTATTTTTAAAACATATTTTAAGTAAAGGCATATATAATATTCTCAAAAGTACAATAAAATATAAATCTACTTTAATTGCCACAAAGTACCAATTGCTTTTCAACAAGAAATAATTAGCTTCTTTTTGTAGTGCTCTGCGTTTCTATTAACTTTAATACATATGCAAAATAAATATAAAATTATGCTCTCGGTAACTTTATGAAAGCGTATAGCTAACCTCACTAAGAAAGTCTATTATTTTCGCAGACGATTTATGACGGTGTTCTATATATTCGTTTAAACATTTTTTGCATTAGCTGTACACAAATTTCCAAAAAGAGAGTAGCTACTCTACTCCAGCACGCCGCGCCCCCAGAAGCAATGAGTTACTGTAACCCTTCAAGAAGAGAAAAATCTTGATACATGAGCGATAATCCAGATAATAACGATGGACAAATGACGCGTTGGAAGAAATAAAAAGACCTGGTTGCGCAACATTCTTGGATGGACAAATATCACCAGCGTAGAGAAACTATTTCGCTTGGCGCAAGATCACGTAAATTCCGCAGAGCTAACGGCCAACCTCCTTTAGTAGAGAGGCACGAAAAGAAGAAGAAGATTTAGATGGGAGAAGTCGAATATGTGGACATGTCCTGAGACATGAGTGATACCAAATGCTTAAACACATACTGATGCGCAAAGTAGAAGGCAAACGATGCAGTGGAGAAGAAGCTGAACACAGAAAAATCCAGTTATAACGGTCCCAGAAGCCCAGAATCATTGCACCCTCGAGAAGACAAACATCGAATAACTACCTGAATACTTCTTGGAAGACAAAAAAAGTTCTGGTTGAATCTGATTTTTTGATCCGAAGCAAACATCGCCAGTGTGGAACAACTGTTTCGCTTAGCGAATGATCAAGTGAAGTTTACTGAACTGACGGCCAATCTCCAGCAATGGAGAGAAGAGAGAGTTAATTAAAGACAATAAGAATTATACATCTGTTTAAATTATCACGAAAAGATACGTGTCATAAATCCTACTGATATTATAAATATGCGAATGTTTGTACGGATGGATGTTTTTTTACTATTTCCCGCAAAAACTAATGAAGCAACTTTTTTGAAATTTGGAGAGAAGATAGATTATATCCTAGTAAACCACAAGGGTTACTATACCTCCGGAAAATCTACTATTTTCGCGGGATTTTTGAAAAACCAAAAAACCGCAGAGCCGCGGGTAACAGCTTAATAAGTATAGATTATATAAGAATCACGTGTTCTCTCGCACGTTTGTTCTCTCTTGATAATTATATGCAGAATTATACTTAATAATATTAAAACTGTCTTCACCGAAGACAATAGAAGACGACCATGACATATCACGGTAATTCGAGTCGACGAATGTACTCGAAGGAATCTTGCGGCGATTGTAATGCTATAATGCCTCGATGCGATTTAATGATATCGAGAGTTTACACATACGTAATCTGATACCAAAAATAAGCAGCATAAAAATAATAACGCAAAGTGATTAAGCTCATAAAAACATAAACAAATCCACACGAACTAATACTCGAACACTTGGTCATGATAATAACGATATATGAAAATTCTCCAGCATTTTAAATACGTTGTTGAAGGCTGTAATGAATATCTTAACTAAGCTTTAAAACCGACAAGGCTTAGAGTTTAGAAATTTAAAAAATATTTATATTTTACTGATAATATAATATTATAATATAATAATAATATAATATTTTACTCACAATAATACTTAAACTAATTTTCTTGTACTAAAATCATATTTTCTAACTTTTTTTTTTAGAAATACGAAGGTATGCTGGTTTGTTTAATTGACCTTTAAAAGAAGGTAATAAGCCTTGGAGTCACACAGCAGGGAATAGAGAAGGCACTACGTAGAATGATGGAATGGCGACCTCGCACCGATATACGCAGCGATGGTAGACCCTTGACAAGTTGGACGGATGACATCAGGCGAGTCGCAGGGAGCCGCTGGACACAAGCGGCACAAGACGGTGGCATTTGGAACACGCTAGAAAAGACCTATCTCCAGCAGTGGACGTAAATCGGTTTTATTTTTCATTCTACTAAAAGTCAAAGACAGTAGCGGGCTAGCCTGTTAGGGAGTAGGGTAGTAATACCCCTAATCGGTTTTAACACGACATCGCAGCGGCACATTAAATCGCTTAGCGGCACGTCTTTTTCGGTAGGGTTGTAACTAGCCACAGCCAAAGCCTCCAGACGAGCAGACCAGAAGTTATAAATTGCGAAAGTCAGAAATTATAAATTGCGAAATTTCCCCTGCCAGGGATCGAACCCGGGACCTCCTACTTAAATTTACAGCGCTCACCGTTGCGCCAGGTAGGTCGTCATATGATAATGATGATTATGAAATAAACTTCGCTTATAGAAGAAGCTGAGAAGGAGCCTTTGGATACAAAAGAAAACAACTCAGAGCACTGGCACACAAGTGGAAATAATATACAATATGTGTGTAATATATGTGTAATAATAAAAGGGGGTAAACTTCTCCTATTCCATATTCTCGTACTTTATCAGGTGGACATAATTATATACCTTGTCAGGGGATATAATTTTTTTTACCTGCCCGTGCTAGCCCTACTAGTCAGAAGTTGAAAAACACCTAAAAACGCTAGTGAAAACTGGTGAAGAGTTAGTAGCCCAAAACTAGGCGGTGGGGAGATCTAACGAACCGGTGAAGAATATAAATCAGGTGTAAATGTAGGTAGACTTAGCCTGTTGGATACTTATTCTTTATTTATTCGCATATCTTATGAGGATCGTATCGTATGAGGTAACCGGTTAATATTTTATTCCGGGCGAAAAAGGAAAGTGTTCATTTATTGTTAACAAATATAACGCCCCTGGGAGAGAAAACGGTACGGATAATGTTGTAAGAAGGTAATCGTGTATTATATGTTGTTTAGAGGCTATATAAGAAAACGTGCGGTTTAACTAAATTACCAACCAAATTGCCATACCGTATTTGGCGATACTAACACTCACCTGGTTACATCTTACTTGTAATTGTGAAAACTTTTATCGTTTTTAATTATATTAGATCATAACACAATCGTAATAATAAACCAACATTGAAATGAATCTACCTACGAATAACAGAAGTAGGCTTTAAAATCATTTAATTTATTGAATATGATTTCTAAGCAATTAAATATAACTTGCTTTAACGATGAAAAAACATGAAGAAAAATCCATGCCTGTTCTCCGTACTGTTCTCAAAGGCGTGTGAATTCCACCATCCCACACTAGCGTGGTGGACTAGGGCCTTAACCTTTACATTCTGATACGAGACACGTACCCTGTAAGGAGCTGGTAATGGGTAAGAATTGATGATGATGATCATCCCAGGAGGTTTTATAAGCGTGGAACTGCAAACAAGCCTTTTATTTTTATTCGCGTTCTATTTTAATTTTAGACAGCTTTAATTTTGGGGGTGCTTTAAGTGGGTTCGACTCGAAGAAGTGAAAATTGTTTGTGTGATAAACACGAATGTTTTTCAGTGTGTGGGTGTTGATCTGACATCCGTATATTATAAATATTTGTATATATATTATATTCTTTTGAATATTCTTATTTCTAGAAGAAAAAACACCAAACACCGACACTATAGTTCAGATTTTGAAACCATACCCGTTATTCGCATCATGACAATACATATTTTTAAAGCGAAATAAACAAACCTTCAGGCAATCGCAACCCCGAGCATCGTTATTCAATGCATAAAACTGCTAGAATTGGAACACATATTGAAAACTTTGCATCGGTTGAACGAATATGGAGGTTTTCTTTTTTAAATATAAAAGCTAACCCTTACATGGAATTAAATCTAATAGAACGCAACTAGCATGAAGATTAAAAGCTTATGATGACGCCATTTAGTGGCATTGAGCATAATTGCCAGGGTAAGAGTCTCTTCACGCAGTATGAAGAGACTCTTACCCTGGAAGAGATCGCTATGTAGCGATAAGGCCGTCAAATTGTATACTTTTTGTTAAATTTTTATTTATAATTTTACTATATGTTTATGTGGTGTACATTAAAAGTATATTCATTCATTCATTCATTCATTATGAATTAGGCACAGTTATAAAATCATCATCATCATTTTAACAACTCATTACCGGCCCACTACAGGGCACGGTTGACCTCCCACAATGAGAAGGAGGTTTAATAGGACGCCGAAGCTCTAACTACTAGGCTATCATAGCCTACTTAGTAAGTTAGTGATAGCATTAGTAAGTAAGTTAGTATACTAAGTTATAATAAATTATAAGAACTAACAATAACAATGCCTATAAATTTCTCTATTACTCTATTGACTTTACAGATGAATTTCCCGGACAAAAACGCCTAATAACAATTGGCTTTGGTTTCATTAATTTATAATATCCTAAAGAAACAATTCCATTTGGATCTGCCTAATAAACAAGTTTGTAGCCAGGGGAGGTTGGGGAGCGGTAATCATTCAGAGCAGGGGATGCAAATCATACGTCGTAATCTTGAGCGCTTATTCCTTATTTCTATCCTATTCGCATACCGTATTAGATCGTAGAGCGCTAGGTGGTTAATATTTTATTTCGGCTGGAACGGGGAAAGGTTTCTCGTTTAATGTAACAAAAATTACGCCCTTGGGAAACAAAACGGTAGTCTTAAGAAAGTACCGCAAATTTCACTTTCGTGTACAAAGCAAGAAACGGCAACATTGCAAGACGCGAGAACAAAAAGAATAGACAATTAAAATTTATGATCATAATTCTAATAAATGTTCAATAGCTGGAAATCTTCTCTGTTATTTGAAACATATTTAGCTTATATACACCACACTACTCCAATGCGAGTCGGTGGGCTTCGGTAACGAACTCTTTCCAATAGCTAACGATTAGTAACATTTGTTATCTGATATAAGTCTAAAGCACGACGTGAAGATAAAAACCAATATCGTTAATATATTATTTAGTTTAAAATAAGGCAGGCAACGCGACGCGTTAGGTCGGTGTTTGTTGGGTGGAAAAGCGGGTGAAAGTTTGTATGGGAAAATAAAGAAGTTGCATAAACGATTACTATTTCTTGAAAGATGTGATTTTACAGCAAAATCTCTTGCTGAATTGATGAATTCAAAACAGAACCAGCGTAAATTACAAGACGGAGACAGTCAAGCATTTGAATGAAACATCTGTATTTTAATTGGTGCATATCAGAAACAAACTCGTAGACGTTGATTAAAACCGAGAAATAAAATCTTATTTATAACTATATTTTTTATTCAACAGTAAACATCTTGATATAATTCCAATTATTAAACACATAATAATAATTAAAAACTAACAAAAATTACGCCCTAGGACCACAAATCGTATTAAAAACATTCGATCATTATTTCGATGTGACAATTCTATTGAATTTACAATTGATGAATGTCAAGGACAAAAACGCTTAATAGCAATGGCTTTTGTTTCTTCTGCACAAGAACAATAATAGTTATAATAATAATTGTACAACGTATTTGTTAGAAAAGAGGATATGCTGAGTATCTTTCCGACATCCGTTCGTCCCTAGCTCGTTACTATTGGTAAAGTCACTACTACCGATGGACTTATCGTTCAAAACAGCCTGCAAAGATTTATATAGCCTAGCCACTGCATATATATAGCCTAAAGCAACTGCTTTATAAACATTACATTTGTTAAGGCTTTGCCAAAATAATGCATTTACCCAATTAAAGATTATAAACTAAGATTTTCGAGGTTGAAAATCAACATTTCTTAAATATAGTTCAACAGTTGGTTGTTTAGAAACACGAAAGCGGGTAGTCAGATTCTGCCCGTGACATCCAACTTGACATCTCGTACCTACGCAGTCCCGTCGTGACCACGATCCATGCATCTGGGTCAAAATATTGACAAATCCAAAATATTATCGTGGTATGTACCCGTTGAACTATGTTTAAGACTAGCGGACCCGCGCGACTTCGTCCGCGAATAAGTCAACTTCAAAAAGTAGTTGTATGTTCACACGCTCTCAAAAAGGATATTTTTTGCAGTTTTTACAACATTTCTCATTAATAATGGTAGCTATTGGTCGTAGCATGATAGCGTGATAGCGAAAAATGATAAAAAATTTCATCCCATTTCCCAGAGGAAACTTACTGTTTATCGGGATAAAAAGTATCCTATATGTTGACCCGGAATATCAGGTACAACTATATAAAATTTTCTTCAATTCCGTTCAGTAGTTTTCACGTGATGCCCGGACAGATAGACAGACAGACAGACAGACAGACCGACCGACAAATATTAAATAAAAATCTTCAGAAATCTTCCAGTTACAGATTTATCATAATTATAGAAAAGCATTTACCGAATGTCCACGTAAAATTGCACATCTACGTTCTGCTTGCGACCAGCACAAATCTTGCTTAAGTTTGATCTTAACTGTACGCCAGGCCTCAGTTTCATCTTTTGTAAGAGTTTGTAGAATTTAAAAATAAATACCGGAACCCTCTGCATAAGGCACAACTCAGTACAACTTCAATCCAACTTTAATAATTATAACCACACTTTCCGTTTTGAAAGACGAATTGCAACTCATGTCGTAACATACCAACATCCTTTTGAGTAGACGGTGAAAACGTCTACAGAACTTCGGAGTCGACAAACAGCTTTCGCAGGCATCAATCGATCGCTTGCGAATCGAGTCCGTCCACAATTATTATCACTGAAACCATTTTAAGTGATGCAAGAAGTACTTATCCGCAATGGAAAGATTGAATAATATATTAACAGTACAATCTTTTGGCATTTTAACCTTTTAATTGAAATTTATGGTCATAAAAAGATTATTGCTTTGTCACAGTTTTATTTTCATCGTCGTTATTTTCAGATCAACCCTCACTCAGATATATATATTTTTTATAATTCCACTATAGGTTAGTCCTTGGCTGCAATTTCACCTAGTGTTAAGTGATAATCCAGTAAGATGCTAGACCAGAGAAAATTCAGAAATAATAAATTCCCAAATTGCCTTTTCCGGGAATCGAACCCGGTACCTCCTACTTAAATTCACAGTTCTCCCAGTTGCGCCAGGGAGGTCGTCAACTGTAATACAGAAATTGTTATTCCTTTTTTTTTAATGTGTTCATGACATATTAGGTATGTAATGATATTTCACACGATTATATTATGCATAATCTTATATCTTTAAACGAGCAATTCTTGTATATACATATACAATTGGAATCTTGGAATCGGCTCCAATGATTTTCATGAAATTTAGTATACAGGGGTTTCGGGGGCGATAAATCGATCTAGCTAGGATTCATTTTTAGAAAATGTCATTTTATTTGTGTTTTCCGGTAATTTAAGGTGAGGTTAAGGTGATGCTAAACTTATCTTATAAATGCGACGTGTAAACAAAACTTTTTTTGGAAATTTTGAAATTTTTTTATTACTTAGGTTGTGACAAACTTAGTAATAAAAATATTACTACCTCGTTTGTCTGCATAGTAAAAAGCATTTATTACTTATCCAGTTAAATTATATGTAACAGAGTAATAAAAGTGTTAAGTTCACCTTGTTTTTAATTAAAAAAAGTGAGTAGTGAACATAAAACTTGCCTAGCAGCACTGTTTTCCAATAAAGTAGATTAAAAGCAGCCCTAAACTTTTCCTTTTATAGTCCATAAAAAAGTGACAACCGTAACAAATTCTATTTTCTATCGAAATACTAATGGAAATAAACATTAAGTTTTATGATATCCCATGAAAAAGTGGCAACCATAACAAGATCGATTTTCTATATCCACATACCTAATGGAAAATGTGTGAGTCATTCCTTCACACCTTCAATTACTAAGTATATATTTCTGCACACGGGACCAACTTGCGCACTGACTTACGTTCACAGAACCAACCGCCTATATTAAAAATTAATTAAATAAGTTCACGACTAGCGACGCTCAAAAGCAAGCTGCAGGAATTTGAACTAAATGCTATATTAATACACGAAGTTTTTGACCAACTGATTCCAGAATCTATGGATGACAAATTGAAATCAGAAGTGATATTCCCTGTAGATAAAGATAGCTACTAAATTGAATCTGTCATTAGAGAATTTTGGATTTGATTAATCGTTCATTTCGGGCCTATATTGCTTTGTAGGGATCTGTAACAGACTACCTAAGGATAAGCTAATAACAACGTATGAATACTTAAAAAAGATAATAAATTGAACGAAAGTTGGAATGAGAAGTTGGTCCCGTGTGTAGGGTAGTCTGTTGCCGACGAGCGTCGCGTCGTCTGCTTATAATCAAACAAGTTATGGCACTTTCACGGTGGCAACAGGTTATGCCCATCTTGATTTGTATTTTCTTTACTAAGCCTTCACTTTCGGGTAAATGACTCATGCTTAAGTATATTTTAAGTTTGAAAGGTTCTACCCAACTGCGGTAGTGTAAGGTGATAATCTTTTTATCACAAGATAGCGTAGTCGGATGGCGAATATTTTTTGTGAATATAGTATTACCGGCCCCAATCCATTACCGACCCAGTTTAGGGCACAGGCTAAAAGACCGTATTCCACAACACTGTCAAAGTGCGAACTAACTTCACACGCCTTTGAGAACATTATGGAGAACATCAACGTTTTTATATCAATTTGTAATTGTCATCATCATCATGTCAACCATAGGACGGCCACTGCGAGACATAGTACACTTTTTAGGCATTTCCACCAGTGGCTTGCATAGAGGGTATATGGTGGTGTAAATGAAGAAAATCCGCATTAGTAGTTATAAGTACTTAACTGTAGACTTTTTATAACTTTTACATTGCCTATCCTTAAGTTTTTTAGAACTCCGACTGGAGATGTTCTTCATTTTATATCATCTGCATACCCTATGCATACCCTCTATGCACGCCACTGATTTCCACTCACTACGATTCCGTGCCGCTTATATCCAGGTCGTTTTATGTCTATCAATCTATTTCCAGTAAAAGTCCGCCAGTTCAACACCTTGGGACCACAACATCGATTGGACTCCGAGCTTCATGCTCTGCCCATTCCCACTACAACTTCGCGATTCGTTGAGCTAGGTTGGTAACTCTGGTTCTTCTACGGATCTCCTCATTTCTGCTCACGTAGAGGTACTCTGTAATAGTTATACAACTAACTATTGTAATAAAAGCAATGGACACGATTCGATGCACTGCGTGAGGATTACAAGACCCTCGTAATGGCGCAAATAGTAATTTCCCAGAATGGTGATGGCGACATTAAATTTTCCTTCGGAAGGTCGCCATTGGAAGCTTGTTGAGAGATAGCGGCTAACGAGTGTAATACTTTTTTAGGACGTTTTTTATGGAACGGTTATTTTTAGTGCGTCCTTCTCAATCGACGTTATAAGGTGTGTCCATTCTTGAGTAAATATTAACCAAAAATTAAAAATCTAAAACATATGTATAACAATTATTATATGTGTAAAAATTAATAAAAATCTAGCAAAGCCCTTCTCCGTTTAATAAAAATAACTAAAACTACTATAGTTTTTTATTGAGCCTGTTATATTATACACGGTATCTATTTATTCCACGTAAAATAGTGACCCAGTAAATCTGTATTATGAAATTATTTTTTACCAATGAATTTATTAGATTTTTATTACATATTCATATGTTCGTAAAAAATTATAAGCAAATTTTTTTTTTTTCAGGAAAATTAATTTATATGATAGGTTGATCTGAAATAGTTGATATTCATTGGTAAAATGTTATAAAGAATTTGGTTTTTCAGGAAAATTTATTAAGAAGAATCCTATATTGAGTGTCAGCGGCGAGGTGGCGGTATTTAATTGCGGTTGTTTCATGCCTCAAGTTAGTGAAATATTCGGCTCGGCATTAAGAACGGAAGGACATGAAAAACGGATCCGTAATTATTCGATAGAAGCAGGCGTTATTATGCGGAAATCCATGATATGAAAATTAAGCTTAATTTGCTATACTCCGCGAAAATCAGAATAATTGGTACGATTTATTATTGTTCATTGTAAAGTCAAAATTTCCTGAGGATGCTCCGGTTTCGGAGCGAAACGTGCGTAGAGGGTACACAGTACATTGCCGATGATCTGTTTGGTGTGGAGTATAAGGATTGAAGAAATTATAAATGACACCATACAAATTCTCCTGCTTTTCGCGGAGTAGGTATAGCAAATTAAGCTTAATTTTCGGATCCGTATTTACCTTTTTGATACGGAAAGCTGAAACCGAAATGAATCGGTTAAAAACGGCGTTGTTAAACGGGTTACAGCGAGAGTAATAGTGTCAAACTAATCCGCTCTAAATATTGTAGTGTAATTCACTCTTACGGACAAAGAAGAAAAAGAAGCAAAGTAACAGTTCTAATAATACAGCGAGCCAATGAACTGTAGGTCGATACGGCTTCAGATTACAGGCCTGCCATTATACAGTGTAAATTCGTCCGTTACAATGGAAATGGGAGACTATAGACACTAGGCCTTTCTTTGGGACCCGATATTTGAACTTGCCATCGTTGTAAGAAAATGCCAAACACTCTATTATAATTGTATGAATAGATACTTTTTATGGAGTCTGTACTATCGTTTGTTTGAAATGCCCATTTACATTCCGTTTTCCACACACCTTAGCTTTGAAATGAAACTTCTTTATAATCGTTGTGATTTGAAACGCGATGAATCGGAAATGCATCATGATAGAGTAAAGGTGCATAAGTTTATGGGAGATAGTGAGATAGAACTATTTTAGTAACATTGAAAATAATAACTGAATAAATTGTACCGTAGATAAATAAGTAAACACATAAGAGAGAATGAGATAAAACATATTAAGCATTTTGATTCCAATTTTAGTTAAATTTAATATTAATAATATTTTAATAATTTTAGTTAAATTTAATATTAATAATATTTTAATAATTTTAGTTAAATTTAATATTAATAATATTTTAATAATTTTAGTTAAATTTAATATTAATAAGATTGATAGAAAAAAATATCTCTCGTAGGTTTCTTAAAACCGCTCACCGCTACGCCAAGGGTTCGTTAAGGTACCATAGAGTCAAGTACTGTGAGACACTTTTCAAATCACGAGTGTATAAGCTCCTTCTAGACAAGCGCGCTTCATTTTAGGCAGCATTAAGGTGTAAAGCCGTGATACACCAAGCTGGCCACTGAAGTGCGAAATCTAAAGATCCACATTGTTAGATTTCACCCGCCTTTGAGAAAATTATGGAGAACTCTCAGGCATGCAGATGTTTTCCTTCACCGTTAAAGCAAATGAATTTAATTCCACGTGTTCCAGTTTGTCTTTTAGCGCGTCTTCGTTTGTGTAAGGAATTTGGGATAATTACCACCAATACATTTTAATTTTGTTAGTCCCTCACGATTATTAAACTCATATGACAAACTATTAACAGTTATATCAGAAAGAGTGAGTTCGCAAAGACTTTTAAAAAAAAAGCTCTGAGCTGTCAAATATCATCACACGTGCAAAATATCATTAAATAGTAATTAATTAAAAGCTTAGTCGTTATATTACGTAATGGCTCATTAAAATTTAAATATTTACTTATGCGGTTATAAAATCTGTCTTTTTTAAATCTTTCCATCTGAGTAATTATACGGACAAAAGGCCCATAAAATCTGAGCTCGAGATAATTATTACGAAGTAGCGTAAATAAAAAACTTTCCTTTTGCATACAATAATATGAAAGTCAACTTGGTAAAGGCTAGGCTGGTTGAAAAATTACATGTGTACATACTCATTATTTTTCAACCAGTCAAAGATATTTTAAGGGTAGAGGGGTAAAATACACTCGCGCTAATGGTACTTATAACAATGCCGCAATATGCACATCGGATTTGTCTCACTCGATGGACGTAATGGTATAGCTATATGGGATTATATTAGATAGCGAAGCATAAACGCGAAGCAAATGAGGCTTTTAATACATTTCAAATTCATTACTTAGTAAAGGAGTCCTTATATGTACTATGCTCAATTGCTCTAACCTGGTTGCTTCGTAAATATTATCTAATGACAATGTGAGATGGTGATAACAAAAAGAACACCCGGCTAAGTTTGTTGTGGGCTTCTTCTTAGACCAGGTTGCGATTGGAACCCTCATAGCTTTAGTTTTATGTTTACGATTGTAGTTATCGCCATCACTACTCATTGCTATGTACACATTTTGTATATAATAACGCATCAAAAGTGCCATCTGAATAAAGAAATATTTGACTTTGACTTTGACTTTATTAAAGTACCACTATTGAGACACTGAAGGTACAATAACCACCTAGTTTTTTTTAGTAGACATTGGATTAAAAATATAATGTACCTAGACGTACAAGATTGAAAAATATCGCAATGAGAGCATCTAGATTTTAGCTTTATTAAAATGTTTCTAATTTTGGATTTCTATAAAATAAAACTGATAAATATTTTCATAAAGAGACATTTTACTTCACGTTTCCACCAACTTATCTGTAGTGTTCTACACTAGTTGATGGCTTGTCAGTACACAGAAAGTAGCCAAATGTCCCCTATGTCTTATGACTTTAACCCTATCTATCACTAGACATAATATTACACGTTTAAAACCCATTGGCGTGCGTGTTTAATACATATTAATGGAAACCCGCAGCCATTTGTTAATGTGGTGCATAATATTTTGTAAAAGTTAAAGTAAAGACATTTTTATTATTGTGATTTTTTTTTGTTTGAATACATTATTTGGAAACTTTCACCCTCTTAAACAATTGGTTTAGCCGAATAGCTAATTTTCGCTTATCTGCTGGTAAAGTATTGCTAAAATTACCCAATTAAACTTCTGTCGTTTCATCTTCTAGAATGCCCTTCGGGCTTACGTCTTCCATCTAATAAAGAATGGATTTGTGTCTTTTTTTATTCAATTACAAGTTAGCCCTCAACTTCAATTTCATCTGACGGATAAGCTACTGATATGGGAAGTATATAGAACCTATACCAAGTACGTTTTTTTTAATACGGGGGAGAAATCTCCTTGTGAGATACCTACCTTCCTGCAGGGCTAGCACAGGAGATACAAATTATATCCCCCCCCGATTATATATCCCCCGACTATATCCTCTGGCAAGGGATATAATGAGCGTATCCACCTGATACGCTAATTATATCTTTTATAATAGAATAGTAGACATTTACCCCTGTTTGTTATTACTAATATATTTATGTCAATTTGTGCGCCAGTGCTTTGAGAGTTGATAAAGCTGTGGGAGAAGATAAATTTTTATCCTTTCCCCGGGGAGATAATTGGTCTCCTTCCCTTGCTAGCCTTGCTGAGGGAAAAGCTTGGGTTATGTGGGATTCTTACCCGCTAAAAACCGTCGGTGGCCACCCTCGGCACGTATTGGAAAGCTCCAGGGTCTCCTAGGAACACACCGGTGCCTCCCTTGTGCAACGCCCAATAGCCTAATGCCTGGAGATACGGTCTCTTTGTTTGCCTGGCTGGTAGGCAAGGCAATATGTGCCACAACAAGTTTTTTTTTGTTTTTATTAATAGCGGGCAAACGAGCAAGTGGGTCACCTGATGGTAAGTGATCACCGCCGCCCATAAACATTTGCAGCACCAGAGGAGCCACCGATGCGTTGCCGGCTTTTAAGGAATTTGTTTATCCGCCCCTTGAATAACCCTAGATTGAATTTTTGAGGAAACACATCAGATGGGAGATTGTTCCATAATTTGCAAGTGCGCGGTAGAAATGATCTGGTATTTCAAACAGTAGAAGAATACCAGGCATCCAGATGAAGAATTAAAACTGCGGCCAGATACCTACGCCTAAAGGGTTTTTATGCAGCATTCTATCGAAACGATAAACCGCTTTGTCGGTGATTCGTCGATCTGCAAAATTACTTACATACAGGTCTCATTGCATTCAAACATTAAACTTCACATATTAAAACGTACAACGTGCACTTTAAAATCAATAAAAGTATTATTATCGGACATATTCGATATGATTACATCGTTTACGATTAATATTGCAACATTGTCGAAATATTTGTTTCAACATGCAAAGTGCTGTAAAATTGCAACGAATAGCCACTAGTTATTTTGTAATTGCATTCCCTGAAGCCATATATTCGTTGTAATCAACGTAAAAATTGCGGAAGGAGTATTTATAGCATGTAATATATTAAACTGTACATGTATAAATTTAGCAATTGACTGCAAATTGGAATGCGCACGTGTTGGGACGATATGAGATATAATCTGGTGGGAAACCGCAGCTAGTTACAACCCTACCGACATAGATGGCCGCCAAGCGATTCAGCGTTCCAGTACGATGCAACGTAGAAACCGATTGGATGTATTGGTTTGATATAACTTCCATATTAAATATGATCTAAATTTCGTCAGAAGCTTAAGTGGCTCCCTATTCGCCGTCGCCGGGATCTTCATGTACTTTCACTTCTGTACTGTATGTTATTTAATCGTATGACTCCTTCTTATTTTAAGGAGAAGTTTAAATTTCTTGGAGTGCAGTCCGAACTTAGATCGAGTCGTGCGCTGATTTTTAGCATGCCGTTCCACAAAACGAAGTTTTATAAGCATTCGTTCACTGTCAAAGGTGCTGAATTGTGGAATGCACTCCCATTGAACATAAGACAGTCGAAGTCACTGGGCATATTTAAAAATGCTGTTAAGGCTCATTATCTCGCTCAGTAAAGATGACTATTATTATTTATTTATTTACTCAGACTCATATATAAGTATTTATCGTATGTTAAATAATGTATTGGTATATTTATTTTATAAATTTATCAATATTGTTATTGTATTTGTGTAGTCTGGTTTATTTATTAGTATGTAGATATTTGTATGTATGTACTAAATAGTGTACCCCACCTATTCGTTTTTCTTTTTAGTTTTCCTAATCCTACGGTTGCCTGGCAGAGATCGCTACTTAGCGATAAGGCCGCCTTTTGTATCCTGCTTCATTCTTCATGTGTTTGTTCTTTTTTTTTGTCCCGTTTTTCTGAGTGGTGTACAAATAAAGAGTATAAATAAATGAAATACGTCAGGTGGCGTCAGCCGGCTCCAAACTTAGACTGTAGCATCTCTGACCACTATTTGAGATGCCAGTCAGTAAGGAAACCTTGTAATTAGCATCGACATCATCACAACAAACCATTACCAGCCTAGTAGAGAGCGCGGTTATCCTTTCGGTTTTGAGGAGAGTTTAGGCCGTAGTCCACCACGCTGGCCAACTACGGATTGGTAGACTTCGCATGCCTTTGCGAACATCAAACATTTTTAGGTATGTAGGTCTCCTAACGATTCCTTCACCGTTAGTTCAAGAGATATTTTATGTCGTATGGATTTACATCATTTTTATGGTGTAGGGGTTTGTATGGAACTGATTTGTATTAAGATAATATGGGAGGTTGCCACCGATGGACAACTGTCATAAAATTAGCTACTGTAGTAGCGGTAGTAGCGGATGTTGCTCTTGTAGAAAAATGTAAAAAAATATATCCTTAAAGCATAATTCCCATTTTCACTAACGACGGACAAGTACGTAAGTAACGCCTAATCAAAGAACATTCCTAGGCATGCACATATTTCACCAACAGATTTTCACTAAGCAACTCATATAACCTAACTTGTCTATGGTTCTTGCCACAAGGTGTGATATTTTGTGTTTGTATTATCATTTTATTAATTATTCGTATGGATTAAATAAAACAAAACCGAAATAATGGCTTTAAAATAAACCTAATTTATATTTGTTTCCATCTGTCAAGTGTCAGTTAACAATTCCCATAAATTTTACGATCCGTCGAATCGTTGTCGTAACTTTAGACAGCGCCTAGACATCACATAAGGGTTCGTGAAACTTTTTTTTCTCTAGGCACCTCAATCACTAGACATCCGATTAAAGCGATTTCTAGGTTAAGTGAAAACGGACTCAGTGTCCAAACTTTGACTCCTTGAGTTCTTTCCAAGAGGGATTTACAACGGCACAAAAATGTAGAAAAATATATACTGCACATAAAAACTAGCTTTACTTATTGAATGAGTTTTTTTACGCCAAAAGTTACGCTCAAAGCAAAGTTTTAATAGAAGAAACTATTAACCTATTAGATCTAAATTAATAGTGACATTCGGAGGGGCATGCTGCCGGCAGGCTGTTTAAACAGGCCCCCCTAAGTCGTACACTAAATTGTAATTGATTATTCAATACGAGGCCATATTGATTGGACCCTGATAACCGTGCATTAGTTTTATTAGAACAGAACTGTATCTATTAACCGGGACATTTTGGACTCAATGTTTTCGGTAATTCTTTTCATAATACTATTATACTTACATATATGCATAGCTAACAAAATAATTCCCCGCCTTCTTGTGTTGTTTTTAAAAATCCCGCCGGAACCCTTTCCTGGGATCAAATGTATCCTATGAGTTATGACCAAAAGGCTAAGTTGGCAATTAAAGATGGCATTTCTGTAAATATAGCACCATCAATCTCAGAAATATTACCTAAATTAAAAAAAAAAACCAAACATCGGTAGATACAAAGGAGTAGGAATGTAATAAAACCATCCATAATATGCCAATTTTATAAATTCACAATTAAACACTCCGTATATACTTATTTGTTGCTTTTAGATTGCGGTCTGGACATGTCCCAATAAGAAAGTTTGCATATTTGATGAAAAGAGTAGACTCACCGAACTGTTTGAAATGTGGTAAGTTGTAGGATATGAAACATTTCTAAATGTTTTGTGTCCAAAATAGTAACCTGACAGACCATGCTTTGTCGTTACTAAATGTAAAAATACACGACATTACCTTATCGCTAAATAGCTATATCTCTTCTAGGCAACTAATGGCGTAAATAACATAACTATAGAAAATAGGTATGTAGTGCATACCTAATACAAAATATGAGTTTATAAACAGCCATACTATATGATAACATATTGATAAGTAAGTTTAAATAAATAAATATGTCACTTCCGATATATTTATGTAGGATTTCGGAAAAAAAACTAATTTTGCCGTCAAAATGTATCTATATATATACTTATTATTTTTAATATTCCTGTATTTTAGGTGGTGTACAATAAAAGTGCATTAATTAATAAATTCATATTATTTTTAGGTATTGTAATTACTTGTATGTATAAAGGAGTGCTAAATATATTCATTTGCGTACCGATTCTAACCCATTTGCCAATGGTCCGCCGTCTATAACCGATATCAACTCAACCTTCTCGTAACAGCATTTGTCCATTGAAAACCCGTTAAAGCAGAAGGGCGTGAAAGTATTTTCCTTCAGAATTTCCACTCTCGTTAGCAAGACGTCCTTTCCGAGTGTAATATGCTGCTAATGGCGTCGTCTGCGGCAATGCATTTCTCAAATTGAATTTGGATGCGCTGCTATATATAAATAAGTTAACACCTTTGACATGGTTCTGCTGTGCACCACACAAAGAACTATGCCATCTAGTGAGATATCATAGTGGAAATTCAAATTGAGACTCAAAGTGGTGTGTGTCTCAATTTGAATTTGTTAACAGATATGCTATTTTTTTATATTATATTTGATGCAACAGATGTACATATGAATTTTGAATCCCACATTGTCACGCACAGACACACAAGCACAGGTTTGAAAACACACTTATGCGTACACGTACTTACATACACACTCACACACACACACACACACACACACACACACACACACACACACACACACACACACACACACACACACACACACACGTGTAGTAGTGCTTTTTGTTGACGAGTTCGTCCGGGGAAGTATGCTTATTCTTCAATGCTATGTTCCACTATGAAAGGCGTGGTCGCGGGCGTTCTGTTTATAGGAGATTATTTTTCACTTACCAAATATTTTATAACAACCAACTCTTAAAATCCAAATTGTCCGATTGCTCTTTTCCCGGACACTGACCTATATTGAATAACGTCGACGTCCAGTAAGGTCCGCGGAGACTTTTTTAAGCGTATCCTGGGAAATTAAGTGGGAAAGAATTATTGACAATTCAGATAGTGGTAGTTACTCGGCTATCAATAGTCCAGAGGGATTAGAGGCAGTAGTATTGACATTAAATTACCTACCAGGTTTAAGAGTTCCATAATCATAATAATCATCATATAAACCCATTTCCGTCCTTTATAGGGTAAGGGTCTTCTCCTATAGGCTAGGCTAGGCTGGCCGCTTTACACTAGTCAAGACTTGCCATTGATGCCCATCTTGGAACGATTGATGTCAAACACAGCTTTCAAACAAAGAAAAACAAAACCAAAATAGGTTCATCGGACAGACAGAATGCCACAGACACACACACACACACACTCACACACATACACGTCAAATATATTATACCCCGTAGATTTTGCGTTAAAACGGGAGGTAAATTTCCTAAAAGGGCATAATATATGAAACAGAAGCAATTATTTACGTAGTACAGTATCTAGACACAAATCTGAGGTGTGGCGGGCGCGCTGGCCTACTTTTTGATATCTACACAAAACGAGCGTTTGCTGCTATAAATGGGGCCACAAAATTAAAGAAAACATATTATATAATGTTAATTAATATAATTATACGCGTTTTACTGTTGTTGTTTCGGACTTCTTTTACGCAGCAACGGGGCAAAGGATCGACGTGATATTTGGTTTTTGTTGACTTATTTCGAAGGGCACACATTAATTAACATAAGCTAGTTTTTATCCATGGAAACAAACGGTACCCACGGGATTTTAAAAACCCGTAATAAAAGCGGACGAAGAAGGCGGGCATCAGCTAGTATAAAAATAAAAGGATAAATTATATTTTATATTTCGCAGAAGACGCTTCTGTTATATGGTTCCAAGTTCCAACTGAAGAAATAGATGCAATTTCGAGTGTTGTATGTTTGTTATAGTTATTAGAAATATTCGAAAGAAAAACACATTGCGACTTTTTATATTCATTGAGAAATAATTACTAGTAAAAGAAAAAGTTGCTTCTTTTACACGCTTATTTTAGCTTATCTTTTGAGAGAGCGGCATTAATTAGGCAGTTATTATATTAGATGGTAGATAAAACACATATATGAAAAAGAAATCTAATATGGTTCTAAATCACTTTCACTTCACCTACATCAGTGGTGTCAAACTCGTCGTTAATCGGTATTGGGACAAGACCGGTTCGTCGAAAGTCCCCGAAAGTGACCGGTTGACACGATCGCGGCACGATCCATTACTATGGCATCCCTGCTAATTGTTTGATTCACGGGTCATTAAACATACATGTCGGATCGTTAGCGATCCAGTATCTTCTAATCTTTGGTATCTATACATCTACATATAATTCCAGTGTCACGATGTTTCTCCGGGAAGAACTCCAGAACTACCGATTTTCACTTATTTTTTTAAATGTGTGTTTTGTTGTAACTTCAGAGATAGATAGGTTATATCTCAATTCATATTTGCAACATTATTTTATTAAGAGTTATTTGTTTATTATCTGACAGTCATAATATTATTATCTGTTAGTTTGATAAAATTCTAACAGATTACGGTAAAAGGATTTAGTTGACTGGATTGAATAAATATCCAATAGATGGCGCTATTAATATTATAAATGCGAAAGTGGGTTTGTTTGCCCTTTTTAACTGAGCAACCAATCAACTTGATTTTTGGCATAGATTAGGAGATCCTCCGGGGGGGGCCCTCCCCCCCAGTTCCAGAATACTGTATTTGGTAGAGATAACCATGTTCCCTTGAAACAAATATAAAACATGAACCCCTTGTTCATGTTTTATATTTGTTTGCGTTAATTCCAGGACTGGACCAAGTCCCCGTTATCAGCCAAATATGTTTAAAAAAAAACCTTACATAAGACTAATATAAAATACTGTTTACGTCACGCCGCAGTGTATCTGTGTCGGCTGATGACCCTTATCGGACCCAACAGCCTAATGTTAACATCCCCGGAACTAGCTAACAGGCCCGAACATTTCCCGATTGTGTGAACAGAATTTCAACAAACTTTCAGCATAAAGCTAACAGAGAAATGACAAATTAAAGTTAATTGTAAACCAAAACTATACTAGTTATAGGTAAGTTAAGTAAGTTCTAACTTTTAATTAGATTAAAGCAGCTCAGCAGAGCTTTTTTCTTTCATGTTATACATCATCATCATAAATTAAACCTTTTGTCCATCCATTAAACTTTTGTAGGAAGTTCCACAATCCGCGGTCCTGGGCCGCTTACCTCCAGCGGCTCCCAGCGACTCGCCTGATGTCATCTGTCCACCTCGTTGAGGCCTGACCTACGTTCACCCTGCGTTTACCGGTGCGGAGTCGCCATTCCAGCACGTTAAAACCCCAACGTTCATCGGTTCTCCGAGCTATGTGCCCTGCCCATTGCCACTTCGGCTTCGCGACTCGCTGAGCTATGTCGGTAACTCTAGTTCTTCTACGGATTTCCTTATTACCGATGACATAGAGATACTCCTAGTATAGCTCTCTCCGCTAAGTGTCTATGGGCCTCATGCTTTACAAAGTACATTATCTCAGGCTGAAGTCTTAGTATTAATTTAATAAAATAAAGCCTATGTTACGGCTAAATAAAACATTTTTTTTGTACACACCTTTCAAAACATTATGGAGAACTCAGCAGGCATGCAGGTTTCCTCACGATGATTTCCAGATATGGAAATCGAGCCCACAGCCTTGTACTCAGAAAGCAGAGTCTCTGTCAACTGCGCTAATCAATTGGCCGTCAAAGTTTGTAGTTTATCGATAACAGACAAAAAAAATCCTCCCCTATTTATAATATTAAGACAAGCTATATGACATTAAATTAATAAGTACATAGTTACATACTAATCATTAGATAAACTAATAATTTCTTCTAGTAACATTTCAATATTTTCCGGAACAATCTTATCATAAGCAAGCGTAAATTCAGTGAAAGCAAAACAGTTCTGCCTATTTATTACACGATAATACAGCTTTCATAATAACTATTTTCCCGGCAGAGATTCTATTTCGGTTAAGAGTTTGCGTGCTAATTTAACGCTTTTATGTAAAGCTTCGGCCACACTCTACCAAAAAATAGAAATAAAAAATGGCACCGCAAATTTATCCTATGTCATCATCATCATCATCATATCAACCCCTTACTGGCCCACTACAGGGCACGGGTCTCCTCCCACAATGAGCCAGTGGCCACCTCGCTGGCCCAATGCTGATCATGGTGGACTCCACACACCTTTGAGAACATTATGAAGAACTCTCAGCCATGCAGGTCTCCTCACAATGTTTTCCTTCACCGTTGAGTGCAAGTTATATTGTAATTGCTAAAAAAACGCATACAACTTAGACAAGTTAGAATTGCGTGCTGGGATTTGAACTCGGCTTCGCGAAAGTGAAGTCGAAGTAATACCCACTGGGCTATCACCGCTTCATTTATCCCATATATCTTTTGCAACTACAAAACAACCTTTTTTTTGGCAGTCGTTCAATCTAGGTACTACATATTTCCTCATAATAGTCGAAAACGATTTTACGAGCGAGTAAGTCTTTTACTTAATATATAATTTATATGGAATGACAGATTTACGCTAACGTGGATGTGACGTTAGTCTAAAGTACGGTCTATTTATCCGTGGACTAAATTTACATGAACAAATGTAGGCCGTTTACTCAGTGAGCCCTCTCAACAACATTTAAGTCTTCTGCCAGAATAAAAATAAATTTCAATTTTAGGGTTTTGTATAATTTTAAAATAAAATATGTTGTTTATCTCTAGAATACTAAAATAACGTAACTTAACCTAATCATTAATTCATTTGTTTCAGTCATTCATTTGTTTGCATTGGGTCCGAGGATAAATTGGCCGCATTTTACCTAAGATACTGAACCTTTTAAAGCTCTTATTCGACCACTCTGGTCGCAATATTTATTTATTATGTAAAAACCTCTAATTTGGGAACTAGGGATTATCAGTAGGAACTATTTGGAATCACATTTTCTTTGCTATGAGATTTGGCCACAGATATCGTTATAATGGCAACAAGCTACGCATAAACTGAGAAGCTGGCAATGTAAACAATAAGTTACCGTTACCGTTTGCGTTCGTTCGTGTCACATTTTATTTTAGTTAGGTGTATAACGGGGACTTTTCTAACGAAGCCTCCAGAGATATCGGCTCTTGAGTCGTTCTCTCTTTGTGCACGGGTGTGGACAAAGCTTTACATTTCGCTATCTCAAACAGCGTTTCAGATCCCAGTAACGTAAACAGAAACGTGCAAAGCTTTGATTAACTAAGCATCTGATGATTCGAAACTTCATTGAAGAAAATACGCTCAATGAAGACTATTTGCTACGAATACAAATACTAAATATCGAGTTCGTTACTGTACAAGACAATTAATAGAATCCAATTTGCAAAATTTTAAAAATAAAATAAAATCATTTTATTTCAGGTCGGGGACCCATATACAAAATTTAACACAAAATAAATATAAGACAGATTTATTTTATTTTATTTTGATTTGATTTATTTTATTTTTAAAGTTCAGTTAGTAGATTATTAGTTGAATTATGAACAGACAATACTGGGATACCTACATAGCTTAACTCTTCAGGTTTTTTATGTCATTACTTTTCAATGAGATGAGACTAAAAAAGATTATTTTTATATTTTCCCGTGATTTCATTCGATTTAAGCCTCTGATATTTTCCCATACAAACACCTATTCTAAACCGCGACCCACCGCGTAACTTCGCCAGCTTGCGTTCAACGCTTAGCGGTCGCCATAAATTTGCATTAGCAAAAAAAAAACTCAAATGCAGAAAAGAATTTTAAAATCGGACTGATATATCCGGAGTAAAAAGAAACACTGCTTTATAAGATGCAATAAATATTCTATATGACTAATTTTCAACCCGTAACTCTGTTGGAAGTAATGTTTTTCATTCAGACTATCATTTAGTAGTGTACAATCTAAGTCGGTAGTAAGAGTATTTATTTATGGAATAAGTTTCAAGTATTTTAATAGACTTGACGATCTCCCTGACGCAGTAGACATCGCCGTGGTCATATAAGTGTGACGTCCCAGGTGCGATCCCCGGCATGAGCTATTTAGGATATTTCCTGAATTTTCTCTATTGAATAAATGATGCGATTCTACGTTACTGCAAGCAGACAAAGAACCAAAATGGTAGTAATTATAAATCTTTTAAATTCTGTTTATTCGTAGGAAAGTACTCATAGCAGCGCTTGCAGTAAATCATAAAAAGTACTGAAATTAAAGTTCGTAAAACCTATTAATTCAATCGATTGCGTGAAATTTTATAACAACCGGTTTCTCTGTTTAACCGGTTAAAAAAAACGAAACCGAAACTTTAACCAAAATGTTTCCAATACACGGTTGAAACACCGGTTTGAAATTTGGAATCACAGCATTTAGAACATACATAATCCGTGTATACGACTAATATTAAAGCATAATAATCATTCCACTTTAGTAGTGTTTCTCGAACAGGCGGTTAGACACTTTCAATCAATCAATCAATCAAAAATACTTTATTGCACACAAGAAGAAAAAAAATAATAAAAGAGACAAAAACAACAAAAGTACAATTAAATTTGTATATAGAGGCGGGCCTTATCACTTATAGTGATTTCTTCCAGGCAACCATTATGAGGAATTGGCTCACATATGAATCCATTAATATTTTTGTAGTTGACAGTAATTATTTAACCTCTAATGATCTAAACTTTTACCATAAAATGAGGAAAATGGGAAAAGTTTGTGAGCTAGCAATATGAAGCAGCGGGTGTGAAGTGAGACGTGCTCGGGACGTCTTCTCTATTTTTGGACACAATGCACTGCATGCAATAATGACTAAATGAGCATTCTGTGTGTGCTTAATTCTGTGAGTGGAATAAAAAAAAATACAGAGCTTGAAAAGAGCTTTAAACCAGATGAAAAGAGATTACTGGTTTGGTAATCAGAACATGCGCAATGATTGTCTCAATTGCAACACAATGAATACTGTACAGCAGCTCAATCATTGCGTCATTGCAAATATGCCATTCAAAACTCATTATTATATAACGTAGAGTCTTACGGACTTCCTTCTTCAAGTAATCGTAAGTGACAAACTGTGAGAGGTCCGAATGCCCTGAAACCTGACTTGAACGAACGTAGATATTTTCTAAATTAAAAATGCCAATAAAAATTTTGGGAACCGACAGGATTTGAACTCTGGCTATCGCGGTTTGAGCGCGTTAACCACTCAGCTACGGCTCTCCTACTTACGATGCTGATATTAGTATATTATGCGTTTTATATCAGTCTTACAGCGACTGAAGTGTCATCTAGTACAACACATTGCTGTTTCGATCTAATTTTTAAAGGTAAATTACATTGAAACCAGAGATGAGATCTTTATAATTTTTATTGGTGTTTGGTAAAAACACTAATCAAAAAAACGTGTGTACTTATGTAGACGCTGTTGAAGTTATACTTATTCGGCGTGACAATATAAAAATGTTTTCAAACATTTTATCGTTCTCCTTGTGTTCAGGTTGTAGAAAAAACGACGCTAACAATAGAAAAAAGGTATTTAATACATTGAAAGTTTTATTATAACGCATTATCTAGTTATGTCATAATCGGACAACCAAGTTTCACTCAAAATTAAAATTTGAGATTTTTGTACAATTAAATCACCGGATTAACCCCTCAGACTTAAAAGTGTACACTGTCAAACCTTTTTTTGAAAAACTAAATTGTTGACTACAGCCAACTTCAGGGTGTCGGTTTGTGGTGACGTCACTCGTGATGTTGTAAGGATACCTTATACATCCATACTATTTCAGACCTTTAGAAGTTATGGTGAAACAAAAAATTCACAAACGTAGGTATATAGGTACAACCCTGAAAATATTACACTCCTTTTTTGGGTACTCAAATATAACAAAAATCCCCCAAGGTACGCCGTCGCAGGCAACAGTCTTTATATGTCTCATATCTGTGAACTCATAAGTCTTAACCATTTCATAGTGGGGTAAAAATAGACTGTCCACTGTTAGTTGCAGTGCCCTACATTGGTTGTGTGCGGTGATTAAGGCAAATATTGTCGCAAACGCGGTCAGTGCGAACCATTAGTGCAAGTGTAGCCCCAATGCGGCGCTTCCTGTCCCGAGTGCCATAGTACTGGGAGTTGACCAATCGAATAGTTGTTTAATCAGTTATATTAAGAGGACCTAAGAGTTGGATGTGTAGAATGTAAAACATTTTACTTAGCTTATCAAGGACGCATGCATCCTGCATCGGACAAACGATGATTGAAGTTAGGTATACCAACGAGTACAATACGATGTATTGTGCCGCAAGAATCGTTTTTATTTAATAAATAGAAGCCCTCGTGTCCGCGGAAATTGAATAAGGAATTGGCAGTGCCCTACGTTAGTTTAGTGCTGTGATTAAGGCAAATATTGTCGCAAACGCGGTCAGTGCGAACCATTAGTGCAAGTGTAGCCCCAATGCAACGCTTCCTGTCCCGAGTGTCATAGTACTGGGAGTTGACCAATTGAATAGTTGTTTAATCAGTTATATTAAGAGGACCTAAGAGTTGGATGTGTAGAATGTAAAACATTTTACTTAGCTTATCAAGGACGCATGTGTTAGGAAATAGGGAATTATAGCACTTTATCTATGATAAACCCGATGATTATATTAAATATATCAACAAATCATAGTTTGTATACTCATTGATAGTGTATTGAAAATAGAATAATGGCCTTTAGTAGACTGTCAAAGAAAAATATAGGATCTATGGCGGGAGACGCGAGTTTGACAAGTTAGATTGGCGGCAAAGAAAAAGGGAGGACGGATTTAAAATTAGTGAATTGAGAATAGAAGATTAAGTAAAGTATTGTGGATAGAACGTTACAAATTGGGAATAGATGATTTATAATGGAAACGACATACTTAACGAAATATTGTTGTGGCAAAACAAGAGTCGTATATACTGGTGATGGAGTTGAGATAAGTTGTTAAAAGTTGTTGGTACTATGGTTGTACCTGATGTAGCATCAGATAAGTATATCTCTTACATCCTTTGGGTTATTCAGGTATAATATATGGAGCCCTAGCATTATTTTATACAGATAGCGTATGTAGCAGAGGTTGCTCTATACAAACAATTTGTTTCAAAAGTCCTGATGTTATAAGTGATCCTAGTAGTTATGTTTGACCTGTCTTATATGTCTTGTATCAAAGGGCCTAGCGTTATAACATATGATAATGTTGTAATTGTGTTTATAAGTCTTGTTTTAATTGATTGAATAAAAGAGCAACGGTAGAGTTTCTTGCCAGTGGTCTTCTCTGCCGAAGACAGCATTCCGAACTGGTAGTAGAGTCATTTGAAGGTAACAAGTAATATGAATTATAGAGAAGCCTAATATACAGTATTAGAGTCAGTCTAGTTGTTTTATTTCACTCCGTGGGAAGTCAGGTTTATAGAGGAGAGACCCACAACACTGCTCTAAAGCTGGTTGGTGGGCTTTAATGTCTTTTATAAAATGAATACTTTAATATGAGAAACTAGGTATTTAGCTTCAATAATACTGTTAATTAATGAAAGATCTAAGTGCCATCCTGAACATTGTGGGTATTATAGTGAATATCTGAATACCTTGGCCTTCCATTTCTCTATATTTTCTTAGCACATGCATCCTGCATCGGACAAACGATGATTGAAGTTAGGTATACCAACGAGTACAATACGATGTATTGTGCCGCAAGAATCGTTTTTATTTAATAAATAGAAGCCCTCGTGTCCGCGGAAATTGAATAAGGAATTTGCAGTGCCCTACGTTAGTTTAGTGCTGTGATTAAGGCAAATATTGTGGTAAACGGCTGGTCTATAGGCTGTTAGGTACGAACCATTAGTGCAAGTTTAGCCCCAATGCAACGCTTCCCGTCCCGAGTGCAATGCTACTGGGACTTGACCATTTCAATAGTTGTTTGGTTGGTTATATTAAGAGGACTCTATGGAATCATAGCCGCAGAAATAATAAGGTATTTGCAGTGCCCTACGATGGTTTAGTGCGGTGATTAAGGAAAATACTGTTACAAACGCGGTCAGTGCGAACCATTAGTGCAAGTGTTGCGGCAATGCGGCTCTTCATATCCCTGCACCGGATTCGACCAATCCAATTATTTCTAAGTAAATGGGTTACTCAAAGGAAATTATGACTGATAGCGGTAGAAATATACCTACTCGAAGAAATTGCATGATTTCGATAACCTTCAAGTCAAGGGTGAATCTTCTAGGCAAGCGCACCCCATCTTAGATTGAATCGTCACTTACCATCACCGTGATTACAGTCAAGCACTTGTCTATATATTTAAAAAAAAAAATTTTTCACAAATAAATGATATTCAAAAAGTATGGGTAGGTTACTAGCAACCCATTACCGGCCCACTATACTACATTGGACTCTTTTGAGACAGCCGATTGGCGCAGTGGGTCTTTGTCAGTTGGGTGGTAGCTAGCCACGGCCTTCTACAAGACTCAGAAATTTCTAAAACTCCCCGCCAGGGATCGAATTTTGCGCTAGGCAGTTCTTCAAATCTGTTGTCTTTTTAGTAGGTAACAGGGCTGTAACCTCTTTTGGTAATGCGTGCCGCTATTTATTCCATATTTATTTCAATTTTAATCACAGTATGTTTAAACTTAACGATGCCCTGATTACTAAAAATTTCACGTTCGCATTATACACAATTTAAGTTGATCGCATATTGCTGCAAGTCTTAATTGAGGGCCTTGAGTATGGGAGCCCAAGCGCCGCAAGGGCATGTGGATATTATATGCAGAAGCATTTTTGTGACCCCCAAACAACTAATTGGAGCATAATGGGATTGGAGTTTGTGTATGTCCAACATAAACACACTGTAAAGTTACCCATGTGATTTGGTCCGAAAAAAGGGGCCATAAAAGCGTACAGTAACATTAGCAACAGTAAGTAGTCGGCTAGGTATTTTTATAGTAATAGTTGACGGACCAAGCAGTTAGTCCACCTTATGGTAAATGGAAAACCATTGCCTATAAACAGAGCAGTATTTCATAGGGCATGCAAGGACCACGTTCTGTAAAATGCCGCCTTGTGTCTTTCAGTTTGAGACGTAGGTGTTTAGCCTCATGTGCACGTAAATACACCGGCAACCAGACTGGAACACAACGTTGCAACAATGCTGTTTAGCGGCAGTAATAATCATGGCGATAGTTCTTCCCCTAGCTCTGTCACAAAATGCTACTACTACTATTGAGAGGGTTATATTAGAAGTTGTCCTGAAGGATAGAATTAGAAATGAAGAGATCCGCACGAGAACCAAAGTCTCTGAGATAGCGGAAACCTCACCGCCTTTCAGTCGAAAACAGAAACCGAAAAGAGCCTTTGCTAAATTAAATTATGTCAGTGGCGTGGTTCGACCATGCTTTTTTCATTAACCCTGTTCCTGCACGGCTAGCGTCGGAAGAAGGCAATTATATCCCCAGGGAAAAAATCAAATATTATCTTCTCCCACAGCTTTATCAACTCTCAGAGCAATGGCGCACAAGTGGAAATAATATCCGAATAATATATGTGTAATAATAAACGGGGGTAAACTTCTCCTATTCCATGTTTTCGTGCTTTAGCAGGTGGACACGTTAATTATATCTCCTGTCAGGGGATATAATCGGGGGATATAATTTTTGTTACATGCCTGTGCTAGCCCTGCTGCGGCTGATACAACTTATTCCTTTTGCAACTGTCCGCGATAACCTTTAGGCGACGACCGATTTGCGCAATTTTTCAACTTTCCGTATTAGATGAAATTTTTCCTTAATTGCAGGAATTTCCTACCAAGTCATCGTAAACTCCGAGTAAGGGGCCGTGTTTACACTGTGCCCGCATCCTTATCGGTTGATTATAAAACGCTTACAGTACAATTTTCTTAATAACCACGCGACATACGAAGGTGCAATCATTCAGACTGTTAAGCTTAATGCAAAATGTCTAATGCAATTTTTAAAAAAACGCAAAGTCATTCGTATTAACCTAATATTTATATTGGATAGAAGCAGGCGTTACTTTGCGCAATTCCATGATATATTATGAAAATTAAGCTTAGTTAGCTATCCTCCGCAAAAAGCAGGAAAATCTGTACGGTGTGAATTCTTCAATCCTTATACTCCACACTAAACAGATCTTCGGCAATGTACCCTCTATGCACATTTCGCTCCAAAACCGAAGCATTCCCAGGAGATGTTGTCTATACTATGAATACTTGTATAGATTGAAGAAATTTTCAACTACATCGTACAGATTCTCCTGCTTTTCGCGGAGTATAGCAAAAAAGCTTAATTTTCTTAATATTTATAGCAGTATGGGTGTGCTGATATTTTTAATGAGCTGTGGCCCGCGTTCTTTGTCCGCGTTTACTACGGATTTTTACAAATCCTGTGGGAACCGATTATTTTCCTGGGATAAAAAGTAGCCTACGTTACCGACCTTACTCTCCATTCTTTCAACTAAGTAGCTCTTTGTTGATTGGTTGCCTAGTCAGGGCGTGAACATAGGATAAACAAACACACTTTCGCATTTATAATATTAGTAAGGTTGGATTACTGATGGTAGAGTCACTACAAACAGTCTGACTTGACGTTGCAATAGTTAGAAACTAGGCCTACTTGCTTGTCCTTAAATAAATTTTTTTTTTTTTTTTTTTTATTTCGGCTTAGGGCTTGAAATAAAATGAATAGAACAACCAATGTAGCATAAAACAGATTTCAACCAAGCAAATGTTCCCCATCACATCCCATTGTAAAAATCATCGTTAAACCGGTGACGATAACCTTCCACTGCAATTAAAAATAAACTGTATGTTTATTTACATAAACGCGTTGACCACGTTTCCTTGCCAAAAACCTTGAAACTAGAGATTATTTTCCGCTCCGGTGGAAACAATTGTAAAAAAAACAATCGGACGATCGTGAAAAACTGATAAGAATAGTACAAGTTTCTAGTGTGTTCAAACGAAAACGATACAAAAGAGGTGACAAAAACTTAAAATAAATGCAAAAAAACCTTTTAAAATTCAGTCTAAAGAATTCGTGCAAAACTGAATTCAATAAAAATCGCTCAATTCTCCAAAGCATTAAGATATAACAATAACGTCATGTACGAGTACTTTTTTTAAATAAAACTTTGCTGCACGATTTCATACAATTAATTCTAAACACCATTCAGAGTAGAACTAGTAATAGTATCATAAAATATCAAACCAACTTTTATAAAGCAAAAATATAACATGTTTTTTAGCGTAGTTAAATTAACTGAGGCCCTTTACCTTGTCTTCTTCAACCTAACCTGTGATTATCATCTTCATGTCTTCTAATTCCACCATATCCTCTTTAATCTTATACGAAGTTATACTTATTCAAAATTCATTTATTTATATGTAGGCCTAATTAATAAGCACTTTTGAAACGTCAAGTCAGTCTGTTTGTAGTGACTCTACCAACGGTTCGGAAGGCAGATTCCACTTAGAAGAGCCGGCAAGAAACTCAGCAGATTGTTCTTTTCCAACATCATTTTAAAGTTTAACAATCTTTAGAATTTTTCTGTTTTGTGAGAGGTGAGAGAGGAGTGGCCTGCTTGCAAGCAGTCTTGTCTTTAAGGAAGTCATAAATCGTATTATACTATATAGCTAAGGGTCAGCCATACTACTACATACATACCATACCATCGTATAAAGCTGAAGAGTTTTTTTGTTTGTTTACTTAAACGCGATGAACTCAGGAACTATTGGTCTGATTTAAAAAAAACTTTTAGTGTTGCAAATCGAGGGAGGCCATATATCAACACGCTAAGGCCAATGGGAGCATAGCACCAATTAGGAATAAATAAATAAATGAATATACTAAGACAATACACACATCGCCATCTAGCCCCAAAGTAAGCGTAGCTTGTGTTGGTACTAAGATGCCTGAATTAGGAATGTTTCAATATTGGGTTTTTTTTCCCTTGCGCTGCGTAAACGGTTAAAGTTTCATTAAAATCATGTATGACAAAGTGGTTCCCCTTTAAAAGTTCTAAAAAAAACGTCCGCCACAGCATATGTGTATCTTTTGAGGTTTACTTATACGCGGACGAAGTCGCGAGGGACCGTTAATATAATATATAATAGTCAGCTGGGGGGTATCTACTTTGCTTTTTTGTTAGGAGTCTATGACTCTTCAGCTCAAGAGGCAGTTGCTCCTTTTACGAGCATAGGCAATGTTACTTAAACTTGTTCATATCTGGGTTAGGCCGATATTCTTTATTTTGGCTTTGACACACTGCCGTGTGTAGATTTGGCAGATAGTAAAAAAAAAATATCACTAAAACTGTCACTTTTATAGATGTGGGTTAGCACTTGCAAAATATGTTCCCGATGTGTGCTGATAACGGCGAACGTTGATATAAAACACGTATTTTTGACATTTGCTGTTGTACAAATTTATTTTTAGGTTGAAACATAGCTTCAAAATGTCAAGCCCAAAAATTATGGCCTTTGAAACTTTTTAGGTTTCTTTAAATAATGGCTACAAGAGGTATCGTCATGCCTGTTTATCTATTTTTTTTTTGTTTTGCATCAACTTAAGAGTAAAACAATTAAAGACAACTAGGTAACTCACCTCATCTCAAACCACACAGAGTTTATGTGACAAGGTAGGTAGATATTAGTTTATATAATTATTTTAATTACTTTTATCATATCTATATGTAAATACATAGCTGTTTTTATTCATAATCATTATGTTCTCTTTTTTAACATGAAAGACAGACTTATATGTTAGACCGTCCACGTTTGCTCAGTGCGAGTTGATGAGCTTTACCAATTACTTTTACGACATGGTAGGGATATTAACGTGCTCTCCGAGACACGAAGATGAAACCACACCAATTTCCTACTAGGCTGATATTGAGAATTACTTGACAGAATCCCGAAATTGAAACTATCCCGGAAACTATAACAAGTGAACGCTGGCCGAAAGCTAATTCCTAGACTTTTGAAAACATTATGGAGAGTCAGGTTTCGTCTCGATGTTTTCCTTTACCGTTATTCTTATTATTATTATAGTTATTAGTGATATTTATTTGCTTAAAACGTACAGTACTCCGAAAGTAATAAATGAGTTAGAACTCGAGCAACTATTTCCACTACTAGAATAACGTGGCAATATTTTTTTTCGAAGCGATGATAGCCTACTGGTTATGGGTTCAGCTTTCCTTTCGTGATGACGGACTTCGAGCCCTGGCATCACTGACTTTTTCGAGGTTATTTGTGTTTTTAATTTAGTCCATTTAAATATCACTTGCTTTAAACGGTGAAGAAAAAGGAGAATTAATCCTGCAGGATTGAGAGTTCTCCATAATGTTCTCAACGGCGTGTGAAGTTTACCAATCCGCTCTTGGCCAGGTAGACTCATACCTTAAACCCATCTCATTCTGAGAGGAGTGGGCCGGTAATGGGTTCCTATGATGAAAGTCGCTTCAATACTTAGAATTTCGCATGTAACGAAATCTTACTTGATTTAACGTAATTTGGGATAAAATATTATACGTATTTGAAGTGGCGTGCATAGAGGATATGAATAGGGTATGCAGATGATATAAAGTAAAGAAAATCTCCAGTACGAGTTATAAAAAACTTAACAATAGACATTTTAAGAGTTATAAAAGCCTACCCTTAAGTAGGAAGCCGTTTACAGCGACCCCGCTTTCTGAGTCTAAGGCCGTGCGTTCGATTTCCATAGCTGGAAAATGTTTGTGTGATGCACATGAATTTTTGAAGTGAAAACTTCTTTAGCGGCGTTGAGCACTTATTCTGTAATGGGTATAAAATCTTAAACTCGCGTCAGGACACGTGACCTGATCGAAAAAGCGTAAGACGGATGGAGAGTAGACAGCTATCTACTATTTATTTATTTATTATTTATTTACTATTTTGTATCAGTTTTAGAGATTGGCGATGATAGTTCTGGTAATGATGATGGTGAAAAAGTCCTTGAAATTATGGATGAAAGTTGATTTTTCGGAGAGATAAACTTTTTAATGTAAAATAATTGTAATAGTTTTAAAGTGTTAAATATTTAATGTAATATAAATTGTCATGTTTGTGTACGATAGCGCAATAAATGAATATTGTATTCTACCACATAAATGATAGTACTTTAATACTGATAAAGCAATTGGTGCAAAATTATTCCCTAACCATTCCAAAATATCAAACATGCTCAACGTTAATTAATAATCAAGTTTTCACTTCTGCCGGCACTCCCGGAGTGCAACCCGTCTTTTTTTTCAGTGTCTGGGTGTTTATCTGTATATTATAAGTATTTATGTATATTATTCATAGAAATATTCATCAGTCATCTTAGTATCCATAATGCAAGCTACGCTTACTTTGGGGCTAGATGGTGTTGTGTGTATTGTAGTAGTATATTTATTTATCTGCATACCCTGTGCATACCCTCTATGCACGCCACTGTATTTGAAGTTATTCTTTATCCAAAACGCCGCACCGTGTTACAGCGTACGCCCTTTAGGGTTAACTTAGTTTACCTTATAAGGCAACTGGTTACGCAACAGGGCAGTGGCTTTTACTTTGTACGTACAACTCATTCCTACTTTATATAGCTTGCAGCTTGTCCACTGACACACTTAACGTTTTTACGCAAAAAGTATTTGCAATGCACAATGTGGTCGCTAATAGTTATGCTATAAATAAAACTAACGTCTAATTCGTTAGATTTATAAGCGGCTACTTAATTGGTGTTTGTGTTATTTTCTTTGTACTAATTTTATGTATTAAGTTTACTGTTTGGGTCTTAATAAATAAAATTAAAAAAAAAAAATTACATTATATATACATTCCGTTTAATATCGTTATTATTACGTTCTAACAAACATTTCAACGTTGTCTCTAACTATATCTGACGGCTGATTGGCGCAGTGGGCAGCGACCCTGCTTTCTGAGTCCAAGGCTGTGGGTTCGATTCCCACAACTGGAAAATGTTTGTGCGATGATCATAAATGTTTTTCAGTGTCTGGGTGTTTATATGTATATTATAAGTTTTTATGTATATTTTTCATAAAATTAAAAATATTAATCAGTCTTCTAGTACAAGCTACGCTAACTTTGGTGCTGGATGGCGATGTGTGTATTGTCATAATATATTTATTTATTATTATAATATGTATAACTATTAAGTCTGGTCATGAAATCGCACTTGATTGATTTTTACATGACATCGTATCGTAACGGTATGTCGCTTGAACTCTACTTATATGAATTTACATTGCACTGCGCTAAAATATCCTGCACTTATTTTCACTCAACTCCAGCCCACTCCACTTAACTCCACTCTCTCGCTTAAAAGTAAACGCACGCCACACCGTGGCACTAGGGACCAATCTAGTAACTAACTATTCAGTTAACGAATATGAATTGATAGACGTGGCCCAAGACTTTTTCCGCCTTAAATGTTTGGTATCCCGCTTTAGTTATTACCTAATATAAAAGTATAAATATAAATAAATAATATAATATAAAGGAACGAGGGAACAACCCGATATGCACTCCGAAGTGCGACGGATTAGTATAGGATAGTGCAACAGATGGCACCACTAGTCCTCTACCTCGCGCTATCGTTTGTTCCTCGCCAAAAGTATAAGTACCGGGCGGGTACAACAATATTCATCCCCCCGATGTCGTCGAGCCCTGGGGCTCTTCTCATGGCGAGCTTTCGCGCTCGCCCCACTCCCCCGGTGACGCCGTAGCAACCCCTTAGGTGGTTATCGACAAGTGTCCTTCCGAAAAAGCAAAAAAGCAACAATATTCGATGCCTTAGGTGAAGAGCTTCGGTCAAAGTAACAGGTGCAGCGGACTCTTGTAGAACTCCTGAGACTTACTACGCCGAGCACCGAAACACTCCCAGGTGTTTGCGGACGACTATCCGGCCCTGCCGCTCGGTGCCCTGATATCGGTTTCCTCTCACAAATATTGTTGTAATTATTAACATACGGACGTTACCCTCCGACTACGGCATTTCATTTACCGCAACTCCGCACTCTCCGCAACGACATCCTACAAAGTGTATTTCCATTTTCATTTCATGCGGGTAGGCGGGCACATAGACAAACTCCTATTATATTTATTCGAATACATTAAAATTCGAGAGTACCAGTCACTGAACATCTAAAGAAATAATTATAGAAATGGATATTTTTTTATCGCCGTCAATTCGCGTGCCCCGGCGCGGTGAAATCGAACGCGGTTCTGTCAAAGTGAAATGATTCGTCGCGCTCGCTGGGGCGTAAATAACTAGGTGATAATGAAACACTAGGGCTGTCTGCGGCTCGGTGATTAAAAAATAATTATTTACTGCTGCCTGCGTTTATTACTCTTTTTGACAATCCCTTGTGAACCCTTTGTTTTCCTGGGAGAAAAAGTAGCCTATGTAACTTTCTGCTAATATAACCAATTATTTATTAATGATATTAATTGGTTGCTTAAGGTGGGGCGTAAAGGAAGGGCAAACAAAGAAACAACTAAACACACTTTAACATTTATAAGGTTGAAATGTTTGTTTTCCTTGAAGAAAAAGGAGCCTGGCTATGTTACTCTCTGTTATCTCGACCAATTATTTAATAATTTATTAACTATTTGCAAAAGTTGGGGCGTAAAGGAAGGCCAAACAAAGAAACAAACAAACACACTCTCTTTAATAATGTTAGTAAGGACTAGCTTTTGCCCGCGGTTATCGTCCCTATTTATTAAGGTTTTTGACTCCGTTAATTCAAGAATTTATTAATTAGTTATATGAATTGGTTGTTTAAATTGGGGCGTAACGGAAGGACAAACGAAGAAACAACCAAAGACACTTTAACATTTATGATGTTAGTAAGGACTGGTTTTTGCCCGCGATCTTCGTCCGTGTTTACGGTTTTATACAATTCCCGTGGGAACTGCTTGCTTTCTTGGGATAAAAAGTCTCCGTCCTTTTAACTTACTCTATACTATTGTATATATATAATAAAGTTGATTGATTGCTTAGTAATGGCGTGAAGGGAGAACAAACATACAAACATACTTTCGCATTTATGATAATATTAAATTAGATTTCTAAATCCGTACTTGTCAGTTTGGTTTCCAGCGCCGCGTTGAGGGCAATTAAATGGTTGATGATTATTGAAATACTTATTGAAATGTTCTATGTATAAACCCACACAAATATCGGCGACGCGCGTAAGTAGAAATCAAAGTCAAATATTTCTTTATTCAGATAGGCTTTTTTTGATAGGTACATTTTACATGACAATAATTTTTTATATGGTGTGTGTACTGTGAGACAGTGGCGTGCCTGGGTTTCTTACCAGGGTATGCATACAGCAGGAAAATGGCATAAAACGGTAAAAATCCTCCTCCTCCTATACGAGCTATATTTCAATTTTAGGGTAAGCAGTGCTTTTGTGCATGTATGAAGTGCACGCTACTGCTGTGAGACAATGTTGATATATCCGTAAACCCTTTTTTATAGCGCTAATTGACGGGCCAAGGAGGCCACCCCATGTTTAGAGGAATACCCGTAATCAGAGCAACTATTCGCGGGGCATGCAAGAAATACATTCTGGAAAGTGCCGCCCTGTGTAAAGCTAGAGCTACGAAGGTTCTAAATGCGCCCTAGTCTAAGAAGAGCCCACAACAAACTTAGCTAAGTAATTTCTTTTGTTATCACTATCTCACGGTAAATTAATATTAAGCTATGAAGCAATTCACACGCAAGCTTTTTTATCGTTTAAGTAATCATTAAGATTTTAATAGGATTTTTCTGTAAGTGCGTAAGTTCAAAGCCGTAAGTGTTTTTAAAGCGTAAGTGTTAAGCCTCATGTGCCCGTGATTACACCGACAACCACACCCTTCAGACGGAACACAAAAATGCTGCTTGGCGGCAGAAATAAGCATCTACTTCCCCCGACGAGCACTGTCACAAAAAGCTCCAATATTATCCATACACGATCGACGCTGCGTTTGACGCGCGTAGGTAGTGTACACACATAGCATTTATCTGAGCGTTCGAAGTTATAAATAAATAAATATACTACGACAATACACACATCGCCACCTAGCCCCAAAGTAAGCGTAGCTTGTGTTATGGATACTAAGATGACTGATGAATATTTCTATGAATAATATACATAAATACTTATAATATACAGATAAACACACAGACACTGAAAAACATTCATGTGCATCACACAAACATTTTCCAGTTGTGGGAATCGAACCCACGGCCTTGGACTCAGAAAGCAGGGTCGCTGCCCACTGCGCCACTCGGCCGTCGTTGTTGAAGTTAAAGTTTTTATTTATTTATTCCAATAGGTCGTTAGAAGGCGCTTTTGAACCGGACACATTTCATCATCAACAGCCCACAAGCGTCCACTGCTGAACATAGGCCTTTCCAAGAGCGCGCCACCTCACACGGTCTTCCACCTTTCTCATCCAGCCGCTTCCAGCTTTTTAAGGTCATCTGTCCAGTGGGCTGGAGGTCGTCCCACACTGCGCTTACCGATTCGCGGTCTCCAGACACGTCTGCCCCAACGGCCATCGGTCGACAGACATGACCTGCCCACTGCCACTTCAACTTGCTTATCCTTTGAGCTATGTCGGTGACCTTGGTTCTCCTACGGATTTCGTCGTTGCGAACTTTATCCCGAAGAGAGACTCCCAACATAGCTCGCTCCATAGCGCGTATAGATTGTGCACGCGTACGCGTTGTGCGCGTACATATTTATTTCTTTGCGAATTTGGCTTAGTATACAGGTCTTAAATATTATGGTTAACTCTTAACCAAATTTCGCTTAACAGCCTGCAAAACATGTAGGTGCAATAGTTAAAATCATTTCAAATAAATGGTCACACGTTCATTAATTCCATAGTAACTTTTATTCATTAAGAATTCCTTCAATTTCCGCTTAAACGGCGGAAATTCGTGCGTCTCACTTTTGTGGTTAGGTAATACTTACATGATTGTAAGACAATGTTGATGAATCAGTTCGCAGACTAAAAACTAAAACTTCAACCGTTCCAAACCCTCAGTACAAAAGAAGAAAACAAACACTTATAGCTATTGGCCAGAAGTGCAACGACTCCATATAAAAACGCCTGGTGGAATACGTATAAGAACATAGCGGCGTATGTATCACAAACACAGTCTATTTGATCTTTGTGATCACAAAGCATTAGCTCAACACGCGTCTCTTATGAAATTTACAAGCTCGCGTGTAACGGGTGCTTAGTTAACAGAAAGCTTTTGAGTGTGTAAAGCTACAAGGAAGTTTTGCCTCGTATTTAAGCTCTTGATACCTAAACGCTCTTCAAAGGCGCCTTATGTGTACCAGACCTTAGAGAGTCAAATGTTTTATTTTAAATAATGAAGACATGAATGAATGAATGAATGAATTTTGTGAATTTTCTCAAATTTTACACAGAGAACATTCCCAAAATTCATTCATTCAAAATTCACAACAATGCAACTACATTGGTAGAAGGTATAATTGGGTAAGATTTGACATGTCACGTTTATCGGATCCAAAGGAAACATTTATATCTCCTTTATCACTGATTTAATATTAAATATGTTACTATTTGAAAGCTCACTGTACTTAATACTTTGCAATGGTACGAACGGCCTCGCGGCAAATATGTTTGTTGTCACGCATAACTTGAATACCTTTAATGAGTAAGCATTTTGTCTTCAAGCCATCGGCAAAAAAAAAGAGAGAAAGATTTGCTGCTATAGATAATACGCAGATGTAAATACACTAAGAACTGAGGCCTGATATTAAGCATGTTAACTGAAACTGCACTCGGAATCTATTTTGTGACAACGTACTTGGCACCTTTTCAAATATGTTTGTATCCTCTTTGCCTCATTATACAATAAATGGAAAATTGACATTACAAATTGCAGTCACGAGAATGGAGCAGTATGTTTAAAATCATCACATAAACTCAAGTCAGCGTAGTGCAAAGCTTTACAATAAACACCCACTTTTTATCTTCAGAGAAGTAATATTGATAAATTTATAGTTTAATCCCGCAATTTAGTATAATTTACTGAAGCTTATTTGTTCGTGTTTATGCGCGTGCTGCTAGACTTTACGAAATCTAATGCGGCCTCGTCAAATAAAATGATTCATTGAAGCGTATAGAAACAAATGATTTAATAGTTTATTCTGAATAAGATTGATATAATGCAACATAGTAAAATAGTTTAGCAATCTGTTTCTTTTAAAAACTGCATGAATGAAGGACCTATAATATAATACAAGTATAAATGTTTTCTTAGTAAAACAAAAAACAAGCATTGATTATTTTGTCCATTTAAATTATTTATCAATCCACTCAGCTTTGGGTACACTCTCATTTATAAGACGAGAAGTTATTGCAGTTTGCTGTAAATACCACCTTTAGAACAATAGTAAATAATAAGTTGTCCAATGAGTAACTTAACTTAATTTATATATATGCCTCACTCAAATAAGAGATAAGAAAACTTTTAAAACTTTATAAGCAGTTTGAAAACGTTTGAAACTTTGTGACATCCCTAGCCATTAAGATTCGCGATCCATCAAGAAAATTGTAACGAATTAATTTATTTACACTTTCACATCTCGAAGCTCTCGTAATATTAAAAGTAATACATGTAAATAATGTTATGTGGCTTCTGTTTTCATCGACCTACTACGTGGTGGCGTGCAAAGGGTTTCTGACCAGGGTATTCATAAAGCAGGTACATGGGATAAAATGGAAAAATTCCCCTCCAATACGGGTTATACAAAATAAATTGGGTATGCAGTGCTTTTGTGCATGTATGTAGTGCACGCCAATGCTACTACGTTATCATTTGCGATACTTCACTGAGATAACTACAAAAGATGAAACAAATAAAATAACAAGAAAAGAGGCGCAAAGTCAGTCCACAATGCACTATATAGCTATAAAGTTGGAAAAGTTTTTTTTATTTAATAAAAAAAAAGGGCATTTTTTTGTAAAATGTGGTCAAACTTCCTAGTTCCAATGAGTCAAAAAGAATTTGTATTTCACCCGCCTTAAAATCACGACACAAAAAAGATCTAATTTGTTGATGCGATAAACGGTATAGATCGGATCCGTCGTTCCCTAAAAGAAAGGAATACAAGCAAATCAACATCAGGCTGTTTATATAAATTGCTGATGAAAGATCGTACACGTATCCTGGACGTGTGCCAAGACTCCCGTTTTAATTTAAAACCTTTAAATCCGCAATCAATCTTAAAAGCTCAGTCGTTCAAGTCGTTCAATATATTGTATACGCGATTTCAAAATAAAAATCTCAAAAATTTTATCTTTCGCCTTATTCTTTATGTGTTTGTAGAAAAAAAGACAAACAATAGCAAAATAACGCAATAACGTATTATCTAGTTATCTCATTATCGCACCACTCACATTTAAATTTGAGATTTTTTGTACAATTAAATCATCGGAATGAGCCCGCAAACTTTGACAATTGAAAGTGTCAGGTAAAACGATTTTTTGAAATACTAAAATGTTCACTATAGCTAACTTCAGGGTGTCAGTTTTTTGTGACGGTGTGCAAGCGCATCGTACAAATTTATTCTCATCATTTTTCCCTAACGCGCCAAAAGAAGTATAACATTAAAAAAACGGCCAAGTTCGAGTGAGATTCGCGCATGAATCGTTCCATTATATAAAGAAATAGCCAAAAAATCATATCTGTTGTATATGTTAGGTCAGAGCCCCCTTAAATATTTGCTTTATTCTGTCTTTTAGCATTTGTTGTTATAACGCAAAGAGAAATAATACACCATTTCAAAAAAAAATTAACTTTCTAACTATCACCGTTCTTGATAGCAGCCTGGTGACAGACGGACGGACAGCGAAGTCTTACTTATAAGGTCTCGTTTTGCCCTTTGGGTACGGAACCCTTAAAGTCCTAACGTTGGGTCCTTCCCCATCTCATAAAAAAACAGAAATATTACGTACTTGGTCTATCCCACAGTAACACGGTATGTAAGTATTTCTTTTAGATTAAGTCGCATAAATGTTAAAAATGGAGGGATGGGATGCCCAACGTATCCCTTTATAATAGAAGAGTGAATTGTATTGTAAAAATTTAACTGCGTTGACATTTAAACATCAGAGATTAATGAAAATTAAGAATTAAAAAGAACCCAAAGTAACGAGAAAACATTTTTTTTCTCTCCACAGATTATCAGTAAGCTCTGAAATCATCAATAACCAGGCGACCATAAATGTGTGCGGTCTTGTCTAAAATTAGCACGTCGCGTCGCTGGAAAAAGCGAGTAAACAATACGCCCTACGCTACGTAGGTCGGAAACTACTCATAGGTTATAAATGAATTCTCAATCATATGGAGCTTGATTCATGCTCAGTTACCACTTTCGCTGAGTTCTGAGTTATAAGTTTATTATCGTGCTTGCATAACTGTGAAAACTTTTCGATAATTGTAACTTAACATTCCTACGAAGGCCTGTGTATTAGTCACTTTACAAGTAAGGAAGCGTCTACTGAAAATTTAGAAATGCTGATGACAGTCAGCGGCCTTATTTTATCATTATCATCATCATCATCATCATATCAACCCATCACCAGGTCACTACAGGACCCATTCTTCCCAGAATGAGAAGAGTTTAGGCCGTAGTAATAAATGACGAAAAAATTTGAGAAGAAACAAATTCTTTGTTTTTGTTAAGACGTTCTTATGTGTTGGTCTGGTTATTATCAGCAATCAGTGAAAAACTTGATAAATTGCCTTTATAGCTCATTTTGGATAGATCCATCGAAAAGATATAGTCTGAGAGTGACATTGGACGATGGAGTCTCATATTGCTAGGCGGAAGACCTAACACCGGAAACTCGCAGGACTTCTATTAGATCCCCTATTAGCTGGACCGATAACATCAAACGAGTCGCAGGGAGTTGCTGACAGATTTATTATTGAAGGAAGACACTAATGAACTAATAAAATTATATTTTTTATTTTTACGCGCACACTTTTTCATTGCGTTACATTTTTCCCTTAATGTATCCGATCACTCTAATCACAAGGTTGTATGCAAAATATCTTCAGTTTACATATTTAAATATGGGAACAGTGTAACATACCACTTTTGTATAGGGTCGATGCTCGCACTATCTATGAGGTTTATTAAAAAATGTTTTATTTAATACCGCTCTAAGTTACCTGGAATATAGGTAGCAAGATTAGTTTATCCCGGGAGAAGGTAGTTCATGCTGTCGTCCAAATAATAATTTTAGCCTAAGTCGTATTCAAACACTTTTAGAATTGAATACAGAATAGTTTTTATTTGCTGGAATATGGCCAAAATAGGTCTTAATACATCTAACAAAGCTTCAACATATTCTGTTATTTAGTAAATTCTTGACCTACCAATGCATACATTTAAAAAATGTGTAAAAACGCATCTAGTACAGCGAGGTTACTATACATTTGATGAATTCCTCAATGACAAGGTAGAATGGAAGCAGCCAGCCTCGCTCTCATCTCCCGCAAGATAGCAAAATGATTGTAAATGTTGATGTTGGAAAAGAGCAACTACTGAGTTTCTTGCCGGCTCTTCTCGGTAGAATCTGCTTTCCGAACCGGTGGTAGAGTCACACAAACATGCATACTTGACGTTTCAAAAGTGCTTATAAAGTAGGCCTACTTGAAATAAATGAATTTGAATTTTTTTTTTTTGAATTTTTAGGAGTGTAAATATTTAAATCGCACAGTATTATGATAATAAATTAACAAACTTTTAAATTTTAATTAACAGAATTTCATTGTAAATAATAACTGAAACCATTTCCTCATTCCCATGTAATTAAAATAAATGTAAAGTATTCATTTTCTCAAAACTCACACAAACAACAACACTGCACAAATATAATGTCATCATGTAAAAAAGTATCGAATATTAATCCTAATTAATTAGAATTAGGTAGTGACTTATTTACAAATTTGACATTCAAAAATTAATTTCCATTGTAATAAGTTTTATCTAATGTATATAATAATTATTATAATAATTTGAATAAATAGTTCTTAAATGCTTTTATAGACATATGACTATGTGATGGCACGTGATTATGGATGCACATTCTTCCTAAATAAAGATAATACCAGACACGAAAATATAATAAAAAATATATTTTTTGAAGCGGTGTTAGCCCAGTGGGTCGGACTTCGACTTCACTTTCGGGAGGCAGAGTTCGAATCCCAGCACGCACCTCTCACTTTTCTAAGCAATGTGCTTTTTAAGACATTAAAATATCACTTGCTTGAACGGTGAAGGAAAACATCGTGAGGAAACCTGCATGCCTGAGTCTACCAATCCACACTGGATGACGGCCTTAACCCCTCTTTATTGTGGGAGGAGACCCGTGCCCTATAGTGGGCCGGTAATGGATTGATACGATGATGATGATGATATATTTGTGTCTGGAGTTAATTGCAGACTTTAGTTTAAATATTGGGGATATCAAACTCGAAATCGGTGACACCATCAGCTTCTTGAACAAGGGCATACAACTATCTGTAAAGTCAGCATTACAAATTGGCCTTATGCAACGTTTATGACGGCCGAGTGGCGCAGTGGGCAGCGACCCTGCTTTCTGAGTCCAAGGCCGTGGGTTCGATTCCCACAACTGGAAAATGTTTATGTGATGAACATGAATGTTTTTCAGTGTCTGGGTGTTTATATCTATATTATAAGTATTTATGTATATTAGTCATAAAAAATATTCATCAGTTATCTCAGTAACACAAGCGACGCTTACTTTGGGGCTAGATGGCGATGTGTGTATTGTCGTAGTATATTTTATTATTATGTGCTTTAATTATATGTATTACTGCATTTGGCAAGGACATTGGCTATTTAATAGAAAAAGATCTATGATGTAACTCGATTCATGGCTAGATTGACCTAGTACCTGACATCTGACCTTTGCCCATGACAAGGGTAAACTAGTATTGTCTAGGTTAAATTCATTAAAACTGCGTAGAAACGTTTACATGTTGTGTTATTCGGGATTCAGGTGCCTACAGGAAGTATAGTTAAAATAGGAAATATTTTATAAAACTAAACTTAGTTATAAATAACTGCTACATTAGTTCAGTGGCTACTTTTTTAGGGTTACCGTACCCAAAACGCTGGAAATATCTACAGAATATTTAGTTATGTATTTTTTTTTTTTGGCGCGGTAGAAAAGCTTTCTTGCTACTTTGCTACCTCCGACCCTTGAGCTGGACGGAGGTTATGTGGGACTCCTCCCTCTAAAGGAGGCTACCCAAACTAAAAACCACCACGGCATGTCCCTCTTGTTGGCTTTGTTAGACTCTCGGGGAACCCGTTGTATGCCTCCCGGACGAATGGGGGGCCATACAACAAACGTGATTGTTTTACCGTTTTTATAGATAATAATAAGGAATCTTAGGTGCGTGAGTCCGACTCGCACTTGGCCTGTTTTTTTACTAACAATCGTTTAGGTTAAAAAGTGTTAGGTATTTTATCTTTCTTCCAAAAAAACTCTCAGCACCAGTTGATGTTGTTCCCATTCAAGCAGATGACGTTAAACAGTTTTCTGTTATTTTTTATCACTAGCATATTATCTTCATCGTGTTCTTCGAGCCCTTAATACCACTGCAAATACCACGTCATGTGGTGTCTCCAACTTGAACAAGTATCGTTGTAGATTCGATTTTTTTTTACGACCTGCCGTCTGCCTGACTAAAACCTTCTTCGGGAATCTTTTCGTTGGTGAAATAACCGCCGAAAGGCATAGCGATTTTTAAATGGCAAAAGTGGGTACTTTGTCTCCCTTTTTTAGAGTTACCCACTTTTATCCTATATACTTAGTCTTCTATTACGACATGTTCGATAAAAACTAGCAGTCGTATTTTGAAACCGGGACAGCACTCACTAAAATTGTACTTATCAAAATTAAGCTTAATTTGCTATACTCCGCGAAAAGCAGGAGAATCTGTGTGGTGTAATTTATAATTTCTTCAATCCTTATACCCCACACCAAACAGATCTTCAACTTTACAATGAATAATTGTTAACAATTATTCATTGTAAAGTCAATATCTCCTGATGATGCTCCGGTTTCGGAGCGAAACGTGCGTAGAGGGTATATTGCCGAAGATCTGTTTGGTGTGGGGTATAAGGATTGAAGAAATTATAAATTACACCACACAGATTCTCTTGCTTTTCGCGGAGTATAGCAAATTAAGCTTAATTTTGATAATATATCATGGATTTCCGCAAAGTAACGCCTGCTTCTATCCAATATCCAAAATTGTATTTCACTAACACGACATAATATCCGGCAAAGTTCGCCACATCTCCCTCTCATGGGAGGTCAAGAGTCTGAACCCTTCGAGCAGCTTAAATGCGGTTTGGCGGTCTTAGATGATAAACGTTAAAACTAACCTGATGGAAATAATTTTTATGATTTGATTTATGTCTTATTATATATTCTTTTTTTTTAAGTGGTTTCATGTCTTATTTAACTCTATCACTGAATATTTTCAATGTTATCGCGTAGAGTACCTATCCTTTTTCAATATTTGTCTACACTCCATATTTCTTCACTTTGTAAAAAAAAAGTAAACAAATGCATTAAATTATGAAGTACCTACCTGTTCAAATATTGACTCTGTTTATCGATAAGTCGGTATGTCCTTGATGTATCCAAGTGCTTATCATCTTATCCAAAACTCCATTCCAAAGACATTACTGATACTATCGAATACGGTCTAACCATATGGTTATACATTTATATGATTTTGTATTCTAAGAACATCAAATTAAAGTTCTATTTTGTATGCGTTAGTCGAACACTATAACAAGCGTTATATAAAGATAAATATAAAGTATGCAATTTGCGAAATGTAGGTACGCACAATCTTTTGGTAGGTATTCGAAATGCATGAGTGTATAAGATACTACAGTAGTCTTGGAATAGAATTTGAATACCTTATAGCTGTGATAGCGCTTTCAGGGGTACCGAGTTCGATCCCCATGCATACATTTAAGTTTTCGGAGTTATTGGCGTTTCTAATTTAAGCCATACAGACAGTCAGTAACTCATTCCATTTAGCAGTTGACAGTAATTATTTTACATCTAATGTTGTACATACGTTTACCATGAATTGGGGAAAATGGGAAGTTTGTGAGCTAGCAAAATTCCGCGGGTGTGAAATTAGCCGTACGCGGGGTGTTTTTACTGTTTTTGGACACAATGCACTGCATGCAAGAATGCCTGGGTTCTGTACTTTCTTAATTCTGTGAGTGTACAGATAAAATGTAAAGGAAAAATCGTTTAATTAATCATATTTCATATAATAAACTTACCTACACTTAGAGACTGTTTTGTTAAAAAACAGTTGCTGGCAAAACATTTAAATTTTCCAATATCCACTAGTCCACTAACTACCATCCGTTAATTTCAGCTTGTGGGTATATATGACACAAAACTTTGGTTTGTCTTGATCGATTGAAAATATTGCTCTTTGTTTAAACAGTCTTAAGAACAATGAATAATACAAACCAGCATTTTGTCTTACATGTGATGTCAAAGTAGGTGGTTTTTAAATAAAGCGCAATGTATTTTTACTCTTCGTCTTTGTTTACTTTAACGTATTTAACTCTGTATATATGACATGCTAATTGCATTAGCACTTTCAATTACACATTCTCATATTCATGTTATGACTCGAATGTCAACGATCTCATATTATGATGAGCTGAATTATTTTCACTTGTCTTTTTTCTGACGCCATTTCAGACTATCACTCACTAAGCATTAAAATTTGATCTTGTGTACGTGAAAAGAAACACAAATTAAATTGAATACAGTCATTTTAATAATAAAATAAACACGATATAACGATTAAAATAAATATAATTTCTTATTTGTGCAATTTTGTTTATGTATTTGTATTTAGCTATTTTAATGTAGGTTTATATTAATTTTACACCACCTGTCCACTCTCACTCATCTTGTCCTAATCCAAAGGTTGCCTGGCAGAGATCGCCATTAAGCGATAAAGCCGCCTTTGTATTTCTATTGTTTTTTTTATTATTTTTCTTGCTTCATAGTGGTGTACAAATAAACAGTTAAATAATAATAAAATAATAGGAGTAACAAAGACAAAAACCGCAGACCTATAAGGCCCTAAACTACACCGGCCCAACAAACCAGGCTCTTGATGTGACCCTCCTATAGCCCACGTGTGCAACATTCCAGCACCTCGAGAGAGGTCTATCCAGGTAACATAATAAGCTGCGAAACTCTACTAATCTTTCAAATGTGAAAGTATTTGTTGGGTTTTGTGTTCGTCCTTCTTTCACGCAGCAACAGAGCACCGGATGAATGTACCCAATTTTCCTGAAAAGCTATACTTTATGGGCCGTTGATTGATAAAGACCTAATGTTACTGAGTAGGTAATAGGTATATAATACTTGTATTTATTTCCTAAGTTTAGTTAGTATTTTCATTTAAGTTTACATTCGAAAGTTAGTTTGACTGCCTATTTTAGCATTAATAACATTAAGACAGAGTTATCTTCGTACACGCGAATTTACAGCAAACAAAATCGCGTGCACAGCTAGTAGTTATTAGGCTACGTAACAGCGCATGTCTTAAGTCGACAGCCACGGCTTTAATCTGTAGATAATCTGTAATACCTTTATTTAATCATAGGTTTTGAACTTATACTTTCACCGGATACCTACGATGATTACAATGCTTTGACATCTACTGTTTAGACATTCAGTGACTATTATTTATTCTGTGATCCGGTGCATGTTACGTAACTTGTGTAGTTAGTATGATGTGCGCATACGCATAGAATTAACCAGCGCAGTTATTTATTGTTAATGCAAGCAGCAAGCAAGTCTTCGTCTTGTTTAGGTGGATTTGGTATACTTTCAGGATCTGAGAACATCTCTCCTTCGGCTTTGAAGCTAGACCAAGAGTTTTGTGCTAAGTTACAGTATAAGCTGACCTGAATAATCTTAAAACTATACTCAAATATATATATAGCGCGGGTTTTTAAAATGTTTCTAGTTTATTTAAGTAAAACAACATACTTATTAGCTAAGAGAAAATAGTTTTAAATAGACAAACGATATGACATAGAGGTAAAGGACAGAAAATACAGTTTACTTTCGTTTCGTTCCGGCAGTGGGCTTTTAACTAAGAAAATATTACAAAACTCTATAAACAAATTCATTGCGCAAATAAGACCAGGTAGCCTGGAAGCCTCATGGCATTATGTTCGCTTTTCTGGTTTGCAATAGAAATAAAACAAAAACCACGTTATCTTTTTAAGATATGTTATTGAAATCAATGCCCAATATGACATGAAAAGCTGGTTGAAGACCCAAACAAAGCTGGTTGTTCTTTAATGCAAAAAGGAATTTAGAATTATACAGTCGTTTAAAATGTTTCTCGATGATTTTTTATGTTAATTTACAGTATTGTTTTTCATTATTTAAACTTATCAGTACTAATATAGTGATTAAGTAAATTTTGTTACTAACATACAAACATCTAGATCAGTCTATGGGATTAAAACATCAGTTTTTTTTTTTTATGAAACGCTAGTTAATTCGCCTGCTACAAACGAAAGTTTTGTTTATTCTTTACTTATTAAGGAATTTTTTTAACAATAAGAATGGCCCATCGTTCCCTTTACGAAAATTAATACTTCCTTCTTCTCTCATCTTAACTTAAAATCTAAAAGCATTCTGGCTACCTCTGTTGTGGTATATTAGAGGTGCTTATCAGTTACGTTATCATGTAGTGCGATGTTTGAAGCGAAGGAAGTCGTAAGCATTGCTAAGAACTGTAATATAACTAAAATAGCATTATGTATATATATGAAACTAGCAGACAACTGAAGCGGAACAGTTACGCCGCTCCACTGACTTTTTCTCATACCTACGAGTTAAAAGTACATGTCTCGGATTTCTTCATAAAATAACTCGTTTTCCCACATTAGTTTTTCTTGGCATTAATTATTTTTAGGGGACATACCTCGCACATACACACACAGGATTGTGTATACTAATATTATAATCGTGATTATGGGTCCGTTTGTTTGTCTGTTACCTATTTTCGCTTCACTGCACAGATCTTGATGAAATTGGACACAGAGATATCCCAGAGAAGGACATAAGATGCTTTTCATCCCGGGTAAATAAAGGGTGCCAAGCACGCAACAATCTGCGGGTGTGATGTGAGACGTGCGTGGGGCTGAATGAGGGTTCTGTATGTTTTTACTTTGTAGTCATCGAATATATAGCATGCTCCTTTTCAATGTGTATACCTCAAATGAGACATATACGGTCATGGTCAATGAGACACATACCCATACGGTAGGTACATCTTTATTTCTTCAGCTTAGATAAGAAAAGGTAAAGGTTTGATAACAAAAGATGTTGAAAATACACGTTAACGTGCATGTTAAATAGTGTACAACCTACCTCAATAAATCAGATACGTAACGTAAATATTTTCTCAATGTTTACTACATTCGCCAGAAAAACAATCCACGTCGAATGAATAACCTCCTCTTTATGAAAGTTGGTTCAAGAGTGGACAGACTATAAAGATCACGGAAAAGGATTGGGCATGAATTTTTTAGGAGCTTCAAGAGACCCGGAATATTTGAAGACTCGACTTGACTTTCGTGAGAAAGTTGACTGTGATTCCCTTCTTAGAAGTTTTCACAAGAAAAAAGAAAAGGACTTTAAGTAAGTTAAAGTTTATTTGGCGATGGCGGGAGGCCTCGGCCGTGGCTAGTTATTACTCTACCAAAAAATACATGCCGCGAAACGATTAAAATTTAGATGTCGCGTAGAAACCGATGGTTTGGGCACCCCTAACAGGTTAGCCCGTTACCATCTTAGACTGCATCATTCCTTACCAGCAGGTGTTATGACAGTCAAGGGCTAACTTGTAGTGGAATAAAAAACGAAGATTAAAAAATTATCTTTTTGTTAAGTATAAAGGAAATATATAACGGGAAATTCATTCAAAAGAAGTACTCATACCTATAGAACTAATACACCTAACTTTCAATTGAAGGAATTTACGCTTACTATCTTTGCAAGGCAATCCTCGCAGACTTACATACAATGCTTGAAATAAATTTAGTTATTGGAAGAACGGTGTAAACGAAAGGGAAGTAATGGCTCTGATTACTAGGCGTATATAGTTGCAAATCGAACACGATTGTCCGATTTGCCAACAATCTGATAAGATGATATAGCACGATAGAGACATCTTCTAAAGACACACAAAAACACACACGCAAATACACACACACTCACGCAAACATACACACATACCGGAAGAAGTACAGTAACAAAACGCGAAATAGTTATTTGTATTTTGTTGTCGGTGATTGTTTCAAGGTCCGTGTTACTTATTCTTTTGTTAAAGATAACGAGTTATTTGTACGAACTCATTTTCTGAGAGCCGTTTTTGCCTACAGCTGAATTTATGATTCCCCTTTTACTGCTTTGCATTCGTAGGGGTTGAAGTTTTAAAACCCCTACTTAATGGAGTTTCGCTTTGTTATGTACTTTTGTTACTAGACTATCCCAAAGGGAAAGAGCTAATAGGTAGCTTTTTTATTTTAATTAATCAACTAGATGTGCCCTGCGGCTTCCCCTGCACAAATTATGAGACGCAGATAAAAAAATTTTTTATTGTATTGGTAGTGCCAAATACAAACCTGTTACAAAATATAACGGTGCAACTTCTTTCAACAAACGCCTGAGGTGTGGCAATATACCTACTCCTATTCTTGCTCTTGGAGCCTTAATCTCCCTTTATTTGAAACCCTCAGTAGACATTGATAATTACGGATGACCGTCCCAGGCCCCATTCCTGCCTCGTCTTTCTTACCATTACCATTCTACTACAATGCACCAGTGCCTTGTAGTAGAATGGTAAAAGTAAAAGGGTTTAGGCCGTAGCCAACCATGCTAGCCAAGTAATAGCACTTGGCTAAGATGGAAAGGTGTGTGGAACACCTTTCAGAACATTATATAGAACTCTCAGGCATGCAGGTTTCCTCACGATGTTTTCCTTCACCGTTGAAGCAAGTGATATTTAATTAGTTAAATCGCACATAACTTAGAAATGTTAGAGGTGCGAGCTGGGATTCGAACACGGTCCCCCGAAAGTGAAGTCGAGCTATCGCCAATGCGCTATCACAGCTTATATAGTATAGCTAGTATATGTTTGTTTGTTACCAAAAAAGTCTGCAAAAACACTCTTCTTTCAGAAACATTATCTAACAGACAACCTACCTTACCACCAACCCAAAGGTAAACCTACCTACTGCTGTTTTTTATCCAGTAACTTTGAAGCGAAGGTCAAATAGATTAATAAAACTACAATCAGATAGGTCCGTACCATAATTTTTTTTCTTTACTGTCGATTATTGTTTCATAGCTCGGCACTATACTAAAGAAATAGACAATGATGTACCATTACCGTTCAACAACTTAAAAAACCTTAGGTAAAATGTGGTCACTCACACAATCTGACATTTTTGTTATTGTTATATCGACCTCTCAGGCGCTGTGGTTGATTGGGGAATTTATAATTTCTGCAATTTCTCTTATCTAGTCTGGTGAGAGGCTTCGCCTAGTGGTGGCGAAGCCTCTCACCATATAAGAATCTAAGAACAATTAGAAATACCCAAGTATTTCTTGACATATAAGCGAGGCAGTACAAAATCAATTTAATCCGTACTTCATCAATAGCTTGATCAATGTTTTAAAAAATAACTCTAATCACTTGTTTTTACGGTGAACATTGTGATGAAATGCATGTGTGTGACCTAAACCTAAAGCTGCGAGGAATCCAAAACGCGCCCCGGTCTAAGCAGAGCCCACATCAAACTTAGTTAGCCAGGTATTTTTCTGCTGTCACCATCTCACAGTTAGTTAATATTTAGCTTAGAAGTTAGAACAATTCATACTGAAGCTTTTCTATCGAGTAAGTAGAGTAAGAGGTATCTCAAATATTTCATTAGGTAATTTGTTCTAAAATTATTAAGAATTTCCCTTTAATTTATTGGCAATTTAAGGTAACCAGTGCTCCATAATGATCTTAAATTAGTTTACAATGTTCTTCTAATTTTGTTAGGACACCCGTGCCCTTTTGTGGGCCGTTATTGGGTAATAATGATGCTGATGACAATTTAGTAGTTCACTGCAATCTTACCTGCCTATTAGTAATAATGCAGTCGTAGATAATAGCGGGCTAACCTATGTATTATTCCGCTACAAGTTAGCCTTTGACTGCAACCTAACCTGATGGTAAGAGAGTAAGCTGGTAACAGGCTAACCTGCTAGGGGTATGGCAGTTATATTAAACCCGTACTCCTTATCGGTCTCTACGTGACATCGTACCGGAACGCCCAATCTTTCAACGGGACGTCTTTTTTAGTAGGTAATAAATAACTAGCCACATAGACAAGAGAACATTCAGAAATTACAAATTCCCAAATTACCCATGCTAGAGATGGAACCCGGTATCTTCCACAGCGCTCACCACTGCGCCATGGAGATAGTCATAAACCTGTTAGAGGCATGGCACTTGGCAGTTATATTAAACCGATACTCTTAATCAGTGTCTACTCGAGTCGTACTTAAGTACGCTAAATCGCTAGTAAGTACGTTTTGTCGATAAGCTGGAAACTAGTCTGAAAAATATAGACAAATCTACAGAATGTTTCACAGTGATGTTTAATTCTGTATGGGAGAGCCAACACACTCGTTACACGTCAAAGATAACAAGCCCTTAACACATGGCCAGCGACTTCCTTGTTTACGTTAACTATAACGAGCATTCAATATTGCCATGCTACCTAACCATTGATTACATTGATTAATTTTAGTTTGCCTTAAAAAAAGGCAATTTGGGTATTTATAATTGCACGCCTCATAAGCGAAGCATTGAGGTGGGTATTACTGTCAGTTTACGCACACCGAGTGATTCTCCAACTTAAAATGTCCCTTTTTTTATTCTTTATTGCTTTTATATGTGAATATAAATAGACAAATGTTGAGAAAAAACACTATTTTTAACACTCATGATATTTTTTAATCTCTTTTTATTGTTGAAACTAATTAAAAAAATGTTTAAAAAAGTTCTGTCTCGGACGTCCGTGAGTCTATGTGCGGATCCCGTATCTTGTGGTCACGATAACGAGCGAAATACTTCACTTATCGAGTGGGTTTTTTTTCAGTATTTTAAGGAATAGAAGCCATTAACTTTTCACGGTATAATTAGATGTAGTTTAATTATTATTTCCAAATAATCTCAATTTTATTGTAATGAATGAGATAAAGAGGCGTGCACTTTTGGATTTGCCAACTATTTCTTTTTCTAGAGGTTAGCTAGTAGTTACAACCCGGCCGACAAAGACATGCCGCTAAGCGGTACGATGACCGAGTAACCGATTAGGTGTATCGGTTTAATATAATTGCTATAATCCCTAAGAAGATAACCCGCAAATATTTTAGACTGCAACATAGCATAGCATGGGCAGGAGACAATTATCTCCCCGGGGAAAGGGTAAAAATGTATCTTCTCCCACAGCTTTATCAACTCTCAGAGCACTGGTGCACAAGTGGAAATAATATCCAAATAATATAAAATAGCGGGTTAAATAAATTGGAGTAAACTTCTCCTATTCCATGTTCCCGAAAAGGGGTATCGGGGGATATCAATTTTGTCTCCTACCTGTGCTACTCCTGCTGGTGAGATTGCGGTCCAGGACTAACTTGTAGTGGAATTAAAAACAATATCATAGGACAGTTAGAAAATCGATGCTTTGCGGAAAACCAAGGACGAATGCAATGGAGTGGATAATGGCCGTGCACTTAAGTTTTATTGGGTAATTAATACGTATTTAATACCCATATCTAGCTCGGATGATTGTGGATAGCGAAAGACATCGTGATATGGCGTAAATTGATAGTTAAGGCAGTAATTCCAGTTTTTACTAAACCTAGGAATCCTAGGTTTAGTAAAAACTGGCTATCCTTATACCTAATGACTTGGGCGATGCGTAGATAAAAAACGTTTCACTAACACTTAGATGAGACTTACGACGTTAGACGCCATATAAAGTTACGACACCGATTCGGCGGTGCGTAATCATTACGGAACTCGTAAACTGACATTTGACAGATGAAAAATCCATTTGGAAAATGAAAAATATCATAATACAAACACAAAATACCACATCTTGTTGTAAGAATCATAGATACGTTAGGTTATATGAGTAAGAGTTAAGTTGCCAAGAGTAAATCGATTGGTGTATTTTTAAAATAGAAAACAAATAACAAATCATATTGAAATATAATTTTTTTTTTATATTCTTAGTAAAGAGACATGAAAAAATAATTTACATTATAAGAAAGTATGAAAAATTCAAAAATAATCTATATATAGATAAATGTGTACCTACCTACGTTCTTATTAGCAAGTAAGTAAATACGTATATACCAAAGTGATCTAAACTTATTACTACTAGAACAATTATGTATTATTTGGTTTTGGTTGCCTGGAAGAGATCGCTATGTAGCGATAAGGCCGCCAAATTGTATACTTTTTGTTAAATTTTTATTTATAATTTTTCTATATGTTTGTTGGGTGTACAATAAAAGTGTTCATTCATTCATTCATATTTGTATTAGTGTTTTTACCTACACTTGGAAGAATTATATATATATATATATATATATATATAATTCTTCCAAATTCTTCCAAAAAAAATATATATATATATATATATATATATTTTTTTTTTTTTAATTTTCAAATTTATAAAATTTATTTTGTATTTATTGAATAGACAGTTTAACACAGTAAATAATCATTAGGTATTCTATTCGCTGCCAACAAACGGCAGAAGACCATGTAATTTGAAAATCCCTCATCATCATCATATCAGCCCATTACCGGCCAACTACAGAGCACGGGTCTCTTCCCAAAATGAGAAGGAGGACCATAGTCCACCACGCTGCTGATTGGTGGACTTCACACACGTTTGGGAACATTATGGAGAACTCTCAGGTAGGTATGTAGGTTTCCTCGCGATGTTTTCTTTCACCGTTGTAGCAAGGAAATCCCTACAAAAGACCTATTCCAAGTAGCACTACATCAATCCGTAGTAATATTATAAATGCGAACGTAATATGTTTGTTTGTTTATCTTTCGCGCCCTAACTAAGCAACCAATTAACTTAATTTTTGGCATAGAGTTCGTTGCAGAGCCGGAGAGTACCATAAGCTACTTTTTATCCTAGGATATTCCCAGGAGGGGTCGTAATTAACGCGGGCGTTAGCTAGTTGTGCCTAAATAGTAACGATCCATATACAATCAGTTTGATTGTATATGGATCGTTAAAGAAGTTATTAAAATCTGTAAATGAAATACCTACGTACTAAAGTGACACAAATCATTATTCATTGCACAAATAAAAATGCACTAGCACATAAATTGGCATAGCGCTGGCGAATGGCAGCCGAAAATAACTCACCATCATCATTGAAGTGTGCATTTTCACTCCACTCTTCCCATCCCACGGGACTCAAACCTGGGAATCGACGTTACATCATAACCGCCGAAATAGCTCCCGCCGAAAAGCAAACACAAGGTTAAGAACACAACACTTAAACCAAAAAAAATAAAAAAAAAATATATCTATAAGTCACGATTTCCGCTTAAGTAACGATTTGTAAGTGTGCATGAAAAATTTGACACTATCAAAACAAGAGTCTAAAGTTTGTAAATACGAAAGGTTTACAAAGAAACGTTCGACACATCCGCTCGTGAACACTGTACAGCACTGACTGGCGAGCGGCTATAGAACGTAAAGCGGTGTTAAGGGCAGGTTCTCGAGACTACGTCGCCAGTCGATATTATTTTCACATGTATTTTTTGCCTTTTTTGCATCCTAACTAATAGGATTTATTAACTGATAATCCTATCCAATTGTAATCCTAGATTGTGGAGTCGGTAAAAACCGAAAACGAAGCAATATTCACGGAATACAAACAGACAGGCTGCTATTTCTAAGAGCCTTTATGTTAGACTTAAAATGGGTATAATTATTATTTAAAGTTTATTAGCTACGTAAAGATATAACAATGTAATAAGAAATTATAAAGTTATCCAATTTCGGAAGAACTTGCCATTTACGCTCTATCATAGCTCAACTCATATCTTTCACGCAATCTTATATCACGCTCACTAGTATGTCAGACAGAGACGAACATATTTCTAGCAGTACAATTCGTAGTGCACTGAAATGCACTTGAACGTTAATGCGATAAAGTTCTTAAACTTTTCGCTAACTCTATCAGTGAAGGAGAGATTTATATCAGTAAGATTTTCGCAATTAGAACTTTATCGCAATAAACACATGTCTATTTTTGGCTGTATCAAAATTAATGGCGTTTGTTTTGAATTATTCGAGTTTCGATGCTTACTAAGCAGTTTATTACGGCCACGCTATTTCCGGGATTGCTTTGTCAAATCAATTTTTACACGATTTATTTAAGCTTCACCTGTATGTATGTTTGTAACCGACTCCTTTGGATTTGTTTTTGGCCCTCTTCAAACAGTCTGATTTCTTTAATTTTTTTAGATATTATTTTTTAAATATTATATTTTGCAAATAAATATTGTTTCCTAGAATGATATGACTGTATTCCGCAATTTTTTATTCTTGTATCTCGCAAGGTTGTGAATAGTTAAAAAATGAATGTAGTTCGCCTGCGAACCGAGATTTTCGGTGCGGACGTGGCGCAAGGGTTCGTCCTGATGTAAGCAAATAGCTATTTATTTTTATAAGAGCGCGAAACATGCATTCAAAATTATTTTGTAGTTGAAGCCTTCTAGTGTGTTTCGTATAATCAGTTTTAATATGCAAGGAATTCTGAACCAGCAAAAGACTCGGCGTAAGATACGAAACGAGTCTTTGCGTTGTTTCAAATATTTACAGTAATAAAAAACCAGTCATATTCTTAAACAGTTTTTTTATATCTGTATCTATTATAAAGTATAACGTTTCAACAAGCAAACAAACTACGAAGTCATAATTTAGGATCAGTTGGGGATTGAATTTAAATTAGGGATTATCCGTTTCTTTTATAACTGGCACAGGCCTACTGTATCACAAACGAAAATAATTTTCAATATGGATGTGAACAAACTTAGTACAAATACGACTCATTGTATTAAGCAGCATAAAATTATTGAAACTAAATATGTAACAATGTGTCGACCAAATCTCCCAGAGCTTAAATTAACGAATGCAGTCAACAATCTCTATGCCCTTTTATTTAAACTTCAGTAGGTATTTACTATACATTTTGTGAGACATAAACTACACGCGACTCGTATCACAGATCAACTTAAGAAAATAAAATAAAAAAGTTGAATGAAAGCAAAAGAAAAAAATAGTTTGATAACAAGAAGCAAACGGTCAGATCTGTTTTACATAATGACGCCTGACCAAACCCTCTTCATACTCTTTAAAAAAATTGGCTGCTCTACTGGTTACTCGTGCGTACATGGCGCTGTGAAGAAAAAAGGAAAAGTTGTATGATTTCAGGACTTCATGGATTTTGTAGATTCTATAGAAATAAAACTAATAATAATATCAATGAAAAATTTATCAATGAAAAATGTATGATTATGAAATGAAAGCGGGAAATACTAAATAAAATTTCTAATATTATACCTGTCCAAAAACAGGTGTTCTTGAAAACATTACCTACCACAATTAATGAGACTGCCAGTACAAGTGGTAAAAGCAATAAGACTTCAAGACTGAATTATTCTGAAATAATAATAAAAAATAAATAATAAGTAAAACCAATATTAATAAAAGAACAGTTAGGTTTCTCAACAACAATAGCATGTTTTCATCTAGTAAAGCTCATAAGTGAAAGCTTAAACTATAAAGTACCTATAACAGTATTATTTTTAGACATGACTAAATAAATTAACTTCCTAGACCATAAATGGTTCTACTTAAATTAGAAAAATACGGTGTGAGAGGTCCGGCGTATAAGTGGCTTGAAAATGATTCAAAAGATCGGTTACAATGTACTGAAATACCAAAAATAATAAATAATACTAAAAACATATATTGGTGGTAGAGGTGTTTCACAGGGTATAATGGGTCCGTTTTTGTTTCTTACATAAATAAATGACCTTCCAAATAGATATGTAAGTCAGCCTTGTCTTATTTTCTGATGACACAACAGTCCTTGTTCGAGGAACCAGTCTTGATTAACAAGCACTCAATAAATAAAGCTTTATCAAATATAATGCAACTGAGCAAAAATAGCTTAAATAGCAAAATAAAGGAATAATTTGGAAAATAAAAAATGGTACAATTTCACACCTACCAGTCGAAAAAACGTGCTTTAAACATCCAGCACGGCAGTGCTAAAATACCTGAGACTGAAATAAGTAGATATTGAAGCGATTTGGCGATGTTTTCAATAAAGCTTGGTAAAACATACATTTTGAGATTCCTTTTAAAATCTCGGTCATACGGTAAAAAAGTTACATTAACACGGGCTTAAGTAAATACATTTGTACAAAGCTTAAGTGAATACATCAAACTTTGAAGGTTTCGCGAGAAAAGAAAACAACCGGGGAACCCAGGCAAACAAGTTCATATATTTGTTTGCAGAAAACTCTCTCACTGATCTTCATAACAATACCTATCAAACAAAAAACTTTTAAATTAGCATTATGTTTGGAGACTTTACAAATATCACTTGCTTTAACGTTGAAGGTAAACATTGTGAGGAAACCTGCATGAGATTCGTCCACAAAATTTCACGCAAATATTGGATTGAATTAGACTTTTTTTTATGTTTCGCACTCGGTTATTCTCTGACTGTCAGAGACCTTCTTTATGCGACTTTTGCTCTAAATAAGTGCGAGCTAATGATTGTCGTGATATGGTTATGCTATTTGGTTTTTTTATTTTATTTATTGCCTTTTAACTTCACTTCATCTTCTCCTTATGCGTGAGTGACACTGTCTTCAACTTGTAACATTTGCTAATGTTATGTATATAAGTTAATATGTTGGGTGCATTAAAATTTTTTTTTTAATGCACCCAACATGTCTAAATTTAAACAAAATAACCTATTCATTGCTACACTAAACACCCGAACTCTACGAACGGAGGAGAGCCTTTCTGAATTAGAATTAGCCCTACAATCAATAAAGTGGGATATATTGGGTATTAGCGAGATGCGTAGATTGGGAGAATCAATAGAAGATCGCCACAACTATGTGATGTACTATAAAGGCCAAATAGCAGGGCACAGAGGTGTTGGATTCTTAGTAAAATCCCACTTAAAAAATAACATTCTCGAGTTTATTGGCTTATCAGATAGATTAGCAGTACTAAACATGAACTTGCCTCCCTACAAAAAGGACTGGACTATTATTCAAGTATATGCTCCAACAGAACAAGGAACACAGGATGATTTAGAATTATTTTATGCTTGCCTAACTGACACCATAAGAATCCACGTAAATAACAATATAGTCGTAATGGGGGATTTTAATGCCCAACTTGGCACAAAATTAAACGATGATGAAAAACCTATTGGCAATTACGGGCACGGAAAAAGAAGTAAAAACGGACAAAAAACTTTAGAATTTCTACAAGAAAACAATTTATCCGTACTTAATACATTATATAAGAAAAACGCAAAAAGTAAATGGACACGGATCTCTCCAGACGGAAAATATAAAAATGAAATCGATTTTGTTACTACAAATCACCCCAAAGCATTTATTGACACCGGGGTGATTCAGAATTTGAACTTTAATACTAACCATCGGATGGTCCGCAGCTGCTTACGACTTAACCCCCCAAAAAGGTCAAGAAAACACATTACCTCACACGATTCCAAGTGCATTAGCAAGGAAGGAGTTGAAAGGATTAACGCTGCACTCTCACTTTTATCATTCAGAGATGACGGAAACATAATAAATGTGTATGACAAATTAGAACATATTTTGACTCAACCTTATAAAATTGAGAAAAATTATAAGAAGAAATACACCATGAGCGAAACGACTTTGCAATTAATACAGGATAGAAAACTTCTATTAAGCCAAAACGGAAAACGAGCTCACAAGAAAATAACCACATTAAGTAAACAAATTAATAAAAGTATTCGAAAAGATCGTAAGTGTACTAGACTGAAAACTATAGAACAACATATCACAAAAAATGGAGGGGTTAGAAAAGCGCTTATGGAACTAAAAGACGCAAAAAAGCAATGGATTCCAAAAATGAAAAGCAAATTCCGTACTGTCTCTAAAAGAGCTGACATTAAGGCCCTAGCTACTAACTATTTTAAAAAACTCTACACTAGCGCTACATCAAGCACTGACTACTCAGAACAATACCAAATATTATCGAATGACATAAAGGAGATAGAGAAAGAGCCACAGGTATTGGAGACGGAAGTGAGACATGCCATTAAAAGTCAAAAACTAGACAAGGCCCCAGGGCCCGACAATATAAGCAACGAACTGCTACAGGGCTGTATTGATAGTGTAAGTCCTTTGCTTACCAGGATCTTTGACAAAATTCTTAACACAGGTGAAATTCCTGATCAATGGACAATGTCCCATATAATACTCATACATAAAAAAGGAGCGAAAGACGATATTGGTAATTACAGACCAATAAGTCTAATGTCCAACATCTACAAGATATTTTCCAAAGTTATACTTCAGAGAATCACTAGGCAACTAGACGACAATCAACCCCGAGAACAGGCCGGCTTTAGGAGAAACTTTTCAACTATTGATCTCATCCACACAGTGAAGCAAGTTATCGAGAAATATAGAGAATACAGTAAACCACTTTACATAGCGTACATAGATTATAATAAGGCATTCGACTCATTAAAGCATAGTAAAATATGGTCTACTTTAGAAAAACAAGGCGTTAACAGTGCCTACACGAGTATCCTTAAGAAAATGTATGATAACAGTAAAGCCAAAATACAACTAGAGAGTTTAGGAGAACAGTTTCCGATAAAGAGAGGCATGCGGCAGGGGGACCCCGTCTCTCCAAAGATTTTTTCAGCAGTCCTCGAAGATGTTTTCCGAAAATTGGACTGGTCAACCTATGGGTTAAATATAGACGGAGTGAACCTCAACCATCTACGATTCGCCGACGATTTGGTACTCTTTGAGGAGAGTGCAGTAAAATTAGAAGTGATGGTCCAACAGCTCTCTCAAGAAAGTGCAAATGTCGGTTTGTCGATGAACACTGAAAAGACGAAAATAATGACAAACTCTACAAAAATTAATATCACTGTAGACGGATACAGTATCGAATACGTAGATGAGTATATTTATTTAGGCCAGATCATATCACCTACAGATTCAATGTCTAAAGAAATTGACAGGAGAATAGCAAATGGTTGGAAGAAATACTGGGCAATGAAGGAAATTATGAAAAGTAGAGATCTTGGTATGCCGATAAAGAGTAGAGTTTTCAACACTTGTATTTTACCCTGTCTTACTTACGGCTGTGAAACTTGGTCTCTAAATCTAAATCATAGATCAAAACTAGTTACTTGCCAAAGAGCAATGGAAAGAAGCATGATAGAAGTGAAGAGAAAAGACCGATATAGTAGCCACAACATTAGAAATCAAACTAGAGTCATTGATATTCTAAATAAGATTGACATACAAAAATGGAGATGGGCAGGACATTCACAAAGAGATAGACAGGAAAAATGGAGCAAAGTCGTCACAAACTGGTACCCACGAGATGGAAAGAAAAATAGAGGCCGACCATATAGGAGGTGGGAAGACGACATTAAACAGACCGCGGGACCTAACTGGCGCAGAGTAGCGCACGACAGGAAGCAGTGGCGAGAGCTAGAGGAGGCCTTTGCCAACAGGCAATCCGAAACTCGGGACATAATTAATTAATAATTTAAGTACATAATTTGAATTCAATATTAATGTTAATATAATACCTAACCTAACAATTCAATATATTAATGTTTATTAAATTTAAAAGTATAAATGTTTATTAGAGTGTATGAAATGACGTTTTGGAATTAAAGGCTATTTTATTTTATTTTATTTATTTATATATTAGTTAATAATGTAAAATGATTAATTAAATTCAATTAAGTAGGTATCTATTATAAGCCATGGTTTATATTTAATCAGACGTTAAGTAGTTTGCGAAAGAAGGACAATAAACGCAACATGTGGTGATAGTAAAACAAAACTCCAAATCAAAACGCTTTTTAATGCAAAATTGCAATAATTTTGCAAAAATTATTACAATGAAAATAACAGATACACCAATTAACTAGCCGCTAAAAATCATACGGATACATTAAAATTTGACAGCAAACTTATAACTTAATTATGAAACTAATATCAAATATTAGAAAAAAAAGAAAAACGCATTGTTGAAAGATAATGTAAATAAGGGAAGACCCTTAATAACACTATCGATCAAAGTGGATATATGAAAACATTTGTAGTACCTTTACGTAGAACAATTAGAAGTTAGAATTTAGAATAAAGATGTTTTTTTTAACTGAGCAAATCCGAGAAATTATTATTGTAGCTTTGAGTAGCTCTATAAATATAGCTATTAAGAGCGTATTTCGATCTGACTAAGTGCAAGTAGCTTAGGCTACTTTTTATACCGGGACAACACAGACGGTTCCTACGGGATTAGTGAAAAACCGGAATAAACGCGGACGTATAACGTGGGTAACATCTACTGGGTTTAATAATAAGCATAATTTATTGCATATAAATGTTATTATTGGCGCGTATTGTGAGGAGGTTCCTCACTCTGGAGCCCTGACCACCGGTTGCTTGGGCAATCAAAAGCCCCGCAAGCGGAGTGTGGAAGTTTTTTTTTTTATTTAAATTTTTAATAGTGTTTTTTAATATATTTTTAAGCATCGTTAATAATTAAAAAAAAATAAAAAGAATAAATGATAGAAAAGCATAATTTATAAGACAGTTATTTCAAAATCAACGACACAATTTTATTACGCGGTAGATTACCCAGATAATAATATGATAATGAACTTAGACAGAAGTTTAACTCGTTAAACTCCTGTAAAGCGTAGCTGCCAAAACTTTACTGCGCTTTGGCATAGTATCAAAACTTGGACACGGAATCTGGGGGTATGAGTTAGTGAAGTATATACTTAAAATATATAGTAGATCAACGCTTAAATTACTGTACTTACCTATATAGATACCTTAGTTTTTAATCTCAACTTAATATTAGAATTGTATGTTTTTAATCTATAAACTTTGAAACTACGGAACTGAATTTAATATTTCTTTTCCCCATCAGAAAGCTGTTTTCCGGAACTAGCATAAATTATATATTATATCATAGTACATGGAAATAATAGTATTTGTTAAAAAGCCAAAAGAAAATGTGCCAACGCCTTATCTGCGAGCGCTGACAAGTTATTTGTCATGCAAATATTTTGGTAACAGTAGATTTGTATATATATAGATACTATATCTTTTATTAATAAGCCACAAAAATCAACATTTAAAATTTTACACAGTACAATACATTATTTTAATATTTTAACTTGTTACTTTGCAATCGTAATTGTTAGCCATAATTTGATATTAAAACTTACAAAAAAATTGAATTTATAATAGACAATCTCAATATGTAGGTAAATAAACCTTGACCTTTCCAACGTGTCATATCATATGACACCATAGAAAGGTCAAGGTTTATTTATAGGTTTGTTTTTATTTATTTTTATGACTCATCTATAGCGTAGAAGGTAAGCAAAAATTAAATACGTACGGGAGGGTAGTTTACGTCTTAGAGCAGGCACGCACACGGCATGCTTTGTCATAACATTTTTTATGAATCGCGGGTAGCTGCTAGTTTTAGATAAAAACCGCATTGTTGCCCGAGGGTATAGGGTTTTTAATATATCTCTGCAAACACACATGTTAGATAGAATGTTTAATATTCACTTCGCTTTGTACATTCGTACTTATATTTTAAAAATCATAACACCAACAGCAACGCGGCCTAGGGCTGTCACCTACCTAGATTTAATAAAGTATAGTCACAATGTGCTTAAATATCGTCGATAATAATATCCATACCAAGCAGTGATAGTCCAATGGGTAAGAATTCATCTACCCATTGGACTATCACTTTAAGTAAAGGTATTTTTGGATAATCAAAAAACTCATCAATAAAAAGACATTCCGGATCTTTCAGACTAATTGCTTGTTGTCGGGCTTACTCGTAACATCTGTTTATATGTATATATATATATATATATATATTTTTTTTTTTTTTTTTTTCTTCTTATGTGGTGTGGTGTGGTTCTATTGTATAGTTTGATAATTTTATATATATTATTTTACTTTATTTTTCCGTATACTCCCTCTCCTTGTCAAGTTTACTTCGCTTCTTTTTAAACTTTTCCCGGCAAATCCGTGACGCCAATCAAGGCTATACCTGAAAATCAGCGCAGCATGCTGAGGTAGCAGCCTTTTCAGCTGAAGCACCTTTCGATAAGGCGTTTAGTTTGTAAAATAGTGTATAATTAGTTTTCATTAGTTTTAATGTAATTAGTAATTAGTTTTCATTAGTTTTAATGTAATTAGTTTTCATTAGTTTACTTATGTGTGGAAGCTGAATAAAGTTTATTATTATTATTATTACCCTTTTTGGAAAATAGACGCGTTTTAAGCAATTTAATATCACATGCTTTAACGGTGCAGGAAAAAATAGATAGTTAGATAAAATCTTTATTGCACACAATTAAGGGAAAAGGATAATATATATTGAAAAAATAAATACTAGAAAAATAAAAATGCGCAAAGGTGGTCTTAGCGATTTAAGCGATTGGAAACGGGATAGTGCAATTATCTAAATATAAAATCTTTTTATTATTTATGGGAGAATTACTGGAAGATTTTACTTAATCGTGTACATGAAGTCAGAAACATAGTATCAAGAATTATATACCGCTGTTAAGAAGTTCATAAAAATAATATAATATGTTCATGTTGTTTGAACCTCATTTTGGAATTCTCGGCATCTTCACTATCCGGCCCATAAACTATAACTATGCGAAGTAATCATCCATTGCTCTGTCGCTGCGTGAAAAACAGTGAACTTTACAAACACTTTCGCATTTACTAGGGACTAAGAATTTGGCAACCCTAAAAGTACCTCGAGCAAAGTGAGATTGCTGTCGTCATTAACTATTCATATTTTAATCCCGGTTCTAAGCCAGATTTAGTTTCGCCCTGTGGTTACTGCATGGATTAGAGCATTTTAATAATTTTGTAACATAACACATGATTTATTTCATTATTTTGCATAGAAGCAGGCGTTACTTTGCGGAAATCCATGATATATTATCAAAATTAAGCTTAATTTGCTATACTCCGCACCAAACAGACCTTCGGCAATATACCCAAACTTCATACTTCGGAAACATCGTCAGGAGATGTTGACCTTACGATGAATAATTGTTAAGAAACAACTTACAACATCCTCAGGAGATGTTGATCTGTTTGGTGTGGAGTATAAGGATTATAGCACATTAAGCTTAATTTTGATAATATTTCATTATTTTATTGTAATACAATTGTTAATATAACAGACAGACCAAGCAAACAGCCTTCCTGCAGGGCTAGCACAGTCAGGAGATGCAAATTATATCCCTTGACAAGGGATATAATTAACGTACCCACCTGGTAAAGCACGGGAACAGAGAATAGGAGAAGTTTATCCCCATTTATTATTCATCATCATCATCATCATCATCATTTCAACCAATCACCAATCAAACCAAAACGTCCACTGCTGGACATTAGTCTTTTGTAGGGAGTTCCACAATGCACGGTCCTGGGCCACTTGCCTCCAGCGGCTCCCAGCGACTCGCCAGATGTCATCTGTTAACCGCGCTGGGGTTCGACATTCCAGAACCTTAAGATCCAACGTCCATCGGTTCTCCGAACTATGTGCCCTATGTGAACTATGGATCTCCTCATTTCTGATTTGATCACGTAGAGACACTCCTAGCATCTCTCCATCGCCCGCTGAGTTCTGCGCCAGTGCTCTGTGTGTTGATAAAGCTGTGGGAGAAAATAAATTTTGAAGAGGAAATTGTAGGGGAGAAAATTGTCTCCTGCCCATGCTAACTAACCGTGCTGATGGTATTTGGAAAAGCATCGCGTATAAACAGAGCGATACTCCGCTGGCCATTGCCAGACAAAGTGCCGCCATGTGAGTTCAACCTAAAGCCTCATGAGGTTGTCATTACACAGGCAACCCTCCAGGCAAGAGCAAAGCGATGCTTCTTAGCGGCAGAAATAAGCATGACATCAGTATTTCCCCGGTCGATCTCTGTCACGAAAAATTTTTTTTCTGCTTTCCGAAGAATTTCCATTTCCGGAGTCGCGACTAAAGTTGAAGAAAAAGTTACCATTCGTAATACTAAAAGTACAAACGAGTTTTTAACAAATTATTAAAAACGTAGGATAATAATAATAATAATTTAGAATTTATATATCCCCCGACTTTCAATGTCGTGTACATTATTCTACTAGTCAAACCCTTTCATACCCATATCGAGGGTGTTGTTAAAAAGATGTAAACCGCCATTTAGTTGCAATAGCTAAAAACACTTCCGACTAATTCGTGAAACAAAGAAATTTAAATCGGTTCATATGTTTTGGCGCTGTGATGGCACAGCCAGACATACACACACACACAGCACGTCAAACTTGTAACACCCCGTCGTTCTTGTGTCGGAGAGAAAACCGATTTTATCAGATTTTATCAGATTTAATAACTAGGTATATTCAGGGACCAGGGTATACTAACATTACGTTGGAAGTTTACGTAGAATAATATTATTTCGGTCCCTGGTTGACTGTCGGGCCGTGTAAAACTTGTAAAATATTTACAGTTCGCACGCGTTATTCCTGTGGACTGCGGCCTTGCGCATTTCCGTGCTAAATGTTTTTATTATTGATGCCAGGTTTACGCTTAACTACCTACCTGATCTCATCGTTTTTGAAGAGGTAAAACTTATTTGTCGACCCCTTTGGCGCAGTGGTAAGCGCTATGGTTTTGAGTGAGAGAATCTACGGCAAGGGTAATATGTTAATTTTTTATTCGTGAATTTTCTCTGGTCTGGTCTGGTCGGAGGCTTGGAGACTAGTTACCACACTACCGGCAAGGTCTTAAAACCCGATATAAGGTTTTGAACTTCAATAAGCATAGGTTTAATTTCATAACGTATCCTGTTTGGTACTCTGGGGAACTTATAAAAATTCTTTTTGTAAAATACAAGTATCATTCCAAATTTAAAGTATATGGTAATCATTATGATAAAAATCATTTCGAGCGTGACAAGGCTTTTCAAATCGAGAACATTACAGTCACTACCTGACAGAAGCTGAAAATTCTATTATTTCCAATTCTCAATTGTTTTGGTCATTTATGAACAACAAAACTAAAAACAACTTTATTCCAGCGTCTGAGACTTACTCCAACCAAGCTAGCGACTCAGGCGAGGGCATATGTAGCTTATTCTCAACATATTTTAATTCTTGAATGATTATTCTGGCTTCTATCGCTGACGCCAACTCACCTGATGAACTATCAATTAACACAAATGATATAGACAGCATTGAAGTGACTCAAGACCTGGTATACTTCCGGACTTTTTGCTTCCTATCTTGCTTTATTTAATACCCATACTGAGGGAGGTATGAAAAAATATGTAATTCGCCATTTTGTCGCGGCGGCCATATTAGACCAATTTTCATCAAGAACACTCCCTGAAAAAAAACACACACACACACACACAGAGACACGCCAAACTTATACACCCCGTCGTTTTTGCGTCGGGGGTTAAAAATACAACTAAGTACAGCTATATGTAAATGAAAAATAAGTGCGTTAGAAGTACAGAATCTTCCAAGGATTTTTTCATTCGCCAAAGTCTTCAAAGTTGAGTCGTTGATTCTAACTTTACACATTCTAGTGGTCTATAGATGGGATTTACTCATTACGTATTCATGACGGCCTGGTAGCTGGGTACTTTTTTGTACACATATATTATCATTATTGTATTTCTCTTTTGAATTAGTTTTGACGAAAATTAAATGTGCGAAATAACTACGAGGAATTTTATGTTAGACGACGGTCTCAGTTAGGCTTCTCACCTATATATCTTACCTACTAGTATTTAAATCTGAAGAGTTTGTTTGTTTATTTGAACGCGATAATCTCAGGAACTACTGGTCCGATTTAAAAAAATATTTCAGTGTTTTAGGCTTAGACTATATTGTATCATCACACTGAGGTCAATTTTTTTTTCCTTTTAAGAGCTTCCGCTGCGTGCTCTACGTAAATGGTTAGAGTTTCGACAAAATCATGTGTGACAAAGTAGTTCCCCTTTAACAGTTCTAAAAAAAGTCCGCGACAGCATATGTCCAGTGGCATGCACTGGGTTTCTTACCAGGGTATGCATACGGCAGGAAAATTGCATGAAATGGCAAAAATACTCCTCTTATACGGGCTATACTTCAATTTTAGGGTATGCAGTGCCTTAGTGCATGTATGAAGTGCACGCCACTGCATATGTCAATCTTTTAAAGTTGATTTATAAGCGGACGAAGTCGCGCAGGACCGCTAATAAATAATGACTATAATAAACAAAGATGAACTTATTAATACCGCGACGCAGCGGTGAGAGCTGTACTTTAAGTACGAGGTCCCGGGTTCACTCGCAGAGGCATTTTCTCTAGACTGATCTTGCGGTTGGCTTGGCCGTGTTTACCACCCTGCCGACAAAAAAATGCCGCCAAGCGGTCTAGCGTTCCGGAACGTTGTCTAATATTACTTGTTTAGGTATCAATTACGTAGGTAAGGTAGGTCCAATTTCGAGAAAGAGTTAAACCGCCGAATCCAACTCGGATGGGCAGCGTTCGGGAAACTTCGTGACATCTTCTCGTCCAAAGTCTTCGAACAGTGCGTGTTGCCAGTGATGACTTACGGATCAGAGACATGGTCGCTAACTATGGGCCTCATAAGAAGGCTCAGAGTCACTCAGCAGGCGATGGAGAGAGCTATGTTAGGAGTATCTCTACGTGATCAGAAATGAGGAGATCCGTAGAAGAACTAGAGTTACCGACATAGCTCAGCGAGTTGCGAAGCTGAAGTGGCAATGGGCGGGGCACATAGCTCGGAGAACCGATGGACGTTGGGGTCTTAAGGTGCTGGAATGGCGACCCCGCACCGGTAAACGCAGCGTAGGTCGGCCCCAAACGAGGTGGACAGATGACATCTGGCGAGTAGCTGGGAGCCGTTGGAGGCAAGCGGCCCAGGACCGTGCATTGTGGAACTCCCTACAAAAGACCTATGTCCAGCAGTGGACGTCAATTGGTTGAGATGATGAGGTATCAATTTAATAATTTTGGTGACGTTTTAAAAAGTTGCCATCAATAATAATCTAAAATGAACTCAGTGTATTCTTTAACGAAACCTTTTTTATTCGCTTATATTCCACCCACCCCAGTTCGTTCGGGCCCTCGGGGAGCGGGGAACAAGTGCCACTAATACAATAATGGTTTGTTTAATCCATTTATCGCTTCACCCCCGGGATTAATCCTATACGGTTCAAATGTATTCTGTTGTCGTTCTCACGTTCGATAACCACATCAAAGCAAATAAAACAAAAATGCTACTTACGATCTAAATATAAACAAATAAATATGATAAATAAATATACTACGACAATACACATCGCCATCTAGCCCCAAAGTAAGCGTAGCTTGTGTTATGGGTAGTAAGATAGCTGATGAATATTTTTATAAATATAATACAAATAAAAACACATACATACACACATTCACATACTCACAAAACTACTATTAATAGATAGACTAGATATTAATTATTATTTACTTTGAAATTTTGTAATTATAAGCACAAAGCCAAGTCTTATTGCAACTGTTAACTGGGGAGAGCAGTGATAACTATCATACGAGTTTATACTCAGTTTAGTTATCAGGGCCTCTAGCTTATTTTATAGTTAAGCTTTTGTTCACCTGTTTAAATTGTTTTTTAGAAAAATAAATAATAATAATTATTATTATTTTTATAAATACTTATAACATACAGATAAACACCCAGACACTGAAAAACATTCATGTTCATCGCACAAGCATTATCCAGTTGTGGGAATCGAACCCACGGCCTTGGACTCAGGAAGCAGGGTCGCTGCCCACTGCGCCAGTCGGATGTCGTATAAGATCAGGGTCATCATCATCAATAGTCTATCACAGTCCACTGCAGGACTAAAGGCCTCTCCCAACGGGAGGGCTTAGTTTAGCTGTGGACTTAAAGCATAGCTATAGGCTACTGATGATTGATGAAACTCAATAATGAAAGCAATCCGAAGTACATTCGTTCAATATTTTAAATGAAATAGTTACTTCAAAAAAATGAACAGATGCAATTTAAATAAAAAAATGGTTATTACGAAGTTGTTGACAAAGACCTACCCGCGAGGTTGCCCTTAGGGTAAGTATGGCATTATTAGGACACATGTCGGTATAATTTAAATGTATAACTATTAAAGCTTTTACACCCCTCGTATAGTTCCGACTAACATTTGGCAGTGTATAAAACACTCCATTTTTCTAGCATGTCTTATTATGTAAACAATCTTTTCATTACTTTTTAGTTCAGTTTTAAAAATATAAAAAAAACGAAAGACGAAACACAAAGAGATTTTCTTTATATAAGTGCGTTTTAATTATTGTCTATGGCGTTCATAAAATACGTGAGATGTTTAAGGGGGGGGAGAGGGTCGAGTCAAATCTCATCTTATCTTACGTTGGAGAGAGAGGGGGTCGCGGAAAAAATCGCGCAATTTTTTTTCTGATTGAAACCAAAAAAAATTATACTTTTTGGTCCATTGGTCTTTTCACAATAACAATCCAACGCGGTTTCGTATAAAACGCACATTTTGAAAATTCTCACGTAAGATTAGGGGACGGGGGATCGATCGGGTTGAATAAAACCTCACTACATCTCACCAGGGGGGGAGGGCGGGACAGAAAATTAAAAAAAAACACCTCACGCAATTTATAGACGCCCCCTTAAGATTTTGGAAATAAACATTACACTAAAAAGCAGCACAAAGATTGTTTACATTATAAGACAGGTAAGAAAAATTTAAATTTTTAACGGATCGCGAAGATCTGTGTTTTTTATTTCGGAGTCGAGTTAAAACTTATTACTTAATACAAAACCAAACAGCAACATTGTGGGTACCATGCCTATAAGTTAACAGTTAGACGGCTTATATTTTTTGAAATACATATTACTGTTAGTTTGTAATTATTTTTATTTTTGTCAAAATATCTTTCATAGAAAAGCCTACTTGAAATAAACAAAACCCTGACCAAAAATAGTTAGAAAATTCAGGCGCGGCGCTTGAAGTTAGAACACAGCTATTTCTGGGTTAAAGAACTAATAGCGCCATCTTTCATGACACGGAGAAAACACGACGTGAAACGTATCTATCAACTTCACGTCGTCACTTTCAAATCGAGATTCAAATTTGCTTAGTAGTTATAACATTAACTGATAGATGTCGCTAGATGTTTAGAAAGTTTACATTGAACAGTGGAGGCATGACGGAATGTTGTAAATTGTACAATTTTATTTATCTTACTATAGTGTGAATGGCCTTCTAATATCGCACTATATCCAAAACGCCGCCGCCACGCCGGTCTGGTTACATATAAATTAGTAAATATATAACAGAGTTTCCATTTATATCTTCTATCTATGCTATTAGGTATTACCTATCAGGGCTACAAAATAACACAAAAGCTTTGTTGCATTTTTATTTATTTTAATGTAAAAGACATTTTAGAGTTTTAAAAAGGCTGATGTTTTGATATTAATGAGTAAGCTTTTTATTTAATATCATTTATAATAATTATTCTACTGGAATACATTTTGTTGATTTCTTGAACTGTCAAAAGCAAAGTTTAAAGGAAGTGTGTTTTCAGGAAGTGTAGACGGATATCCGTAAATGTACAAAAACAAAGCTTATGTAATAAATATTGGTGATACCATGTTGTAATTTTACCTCATATTTCAAACGGACTTTATATGATTTACATCCTGCCAATATCTATTTGAACTATGCAATTTTTTATCGACGTGGGTAAGAAGTATTTGTACAATATAATGAAATTAGTAAAAGTTACTAATAACAAAACATTGATTAGGAAGCCCGAAGAACTGTGTACGCAAACATTAAAAGAAAAGTTCGTGTAATATAAAATTTCACTTGAGCTCACTGGCGCAGTGGTTAGAGCTGTGGTTTTATAATGGGACGACCCGGGTTCGATCCATGGCAATTGAACAATTATAATTTCTGAAATTTCTCAGGTTTGGGTCTGGTGGAAAGCTTTGGTACGGGCTAGTTAGTAACTAGTAGTTATCAACCTACCGAAAATGACGTGCAACCGCGCCGCCACTGCACTGTGTAGAAACCGTGTTTAAATAAATGGTTTTAATTTAACTGCTATTAATAGAGATATTTTCTTTACTTTATGACTAGCTGTTTGCCGCGTTTATTACGGTTTTATAACCTTTGGTTTTAAACCACGTTTATAACCTTATGTTTTATTGGGATAAAAAGTTACATAACTATATATAAATGTGTATATATATACATAATATTATATATATATATATATATATTTGTATGTATTTAATATAATATATTTACATATTATATTATATATAGTTATATGGTGTATATAACTTTTTATCTCAAATTTGCTATGTTACTATCCGTCCTTTCAACTCTATATGCCAAAAAGCAAGTTAATTGATTGCTAAGTTAAAGCGTAAAGGACAAGCAGAAACTATGAAGGACAAACAGAAATAAAATAAACACACTATCGCATTTATAATATCAGTAAAGATTTCACAAAAAATAATTTATCTTTCAGGTATAAGTGATGAAATAATGACTTTATTTTTTTTACTTTAATTCAGTTAATAATTTCCGACCGCGTGCATATATCGACCAACCGTGTCATTCGCTTTTACATTAAAAGAGTCAACAACGTTAGCCTTGAATAGTAAGTAGGTAATGATGATCAATATTTCTTTTTTAAATTACGTTGATGGTTGGTTGATGAATGGTTGACACAGTCTTGAGTGGTTTCGTCTTATAAGTGTTAATTTTAACAATAGTAGCATCGTAGTAACCAGTAAAGCTATATCTGAGGCAGCGGGACATTTAAATGGTCATAAGTTAGTCAATGCCCAAAATTTTTCTTAGATTGCTTGCTTTTTCTTCTACATCTTGCTTTTTCTGTTTGAACATCTTGATTTATAAGAATCGACACAAATATATTTAAGAAGATGTATAATTTATATCATTTCTGTTCTTTGCAGCGAAGAAGGACGACACCCCATGAAATAGGCTTGGCATTTGTCAAATGGACTGGCGCGTCTTGCATAAATTGGTGAATTTAGGTTTATTAATCGTTATGAAATCGTTCGCTTTAATCATTTAACCGGTAAAACGCAGAATACTAAAATAAACCGGTTATTCACCTAAATTTTCCGGTTCTGAACCCAGTTTCTCACTTCATTATTTGTTTTACAAATTTTGAATTCACAATGATAAAATTGGTTTAATTTTTAACTTTTATACAGTTAATAACTTCCGACCGCTGGCCTACATCGATCAGCCCACCGTTTCGTTCGCTTGGCCAATTCCAGAGATTAGCGTGTTCAAACAAACGAAAAATCAAACGACTTCTGCACCTTTCGCAGACGATATGCAGATGTCACTAATTTATGACCATTTCTTGTAAGTCGACTGTTTATATCCACTTTTTGTTTATAAAGACTCAACTTTACTATTAGGTAAAACCACTTAAAGCTTTAGATTTAGGATTGGTTGCGTATTTAGGAGATTTAGGACGCGAAGTAAAGACAAACAAACAGAGACACTTCCACATTTATAATATTAATATTATATGGATACAGGAATTTAACACGAATTATTTTTTAAATTAGCAATAAACATCGAACTTACCTATTTATGCTGTTCAACATAAAAGTGACGTTTTTTAGTCCAACCGGCTGAATAAATAATTATCTATACATTAAACCCTCTGAAATAGACTCGCGCGAACACGGATTTTGGTTACACTCCTGCAAGAACGAAAAAATTTTATATTTCTACATCATTAATGTATGAGAAATGCACAAAATTGCATAAATTAGACCTCAACGCGCGCGAGTTTTATGTATTTTAACCCCGTCTGACGCACAATTGGTAGTCGTAAGTTTGTCTGTATGTATCATTGTAGATCACTAAGTCGGATACACCGATTTGAATTCGTTTTAAGGTTCCGAAAAAAACAGGTTCCAAAAAGTTTTTCTCTAAAGCGACGGTACTTAGTGAAAACGTTGACGAACAATAAATTCAATGGCTAGATCGTGACTTCGTCGTATTCTTGTATAAATTTCAACGCTCAAGCAATAAAAATAAAGCAAGTATATTTCACAGCTGCAAAACATATTTTAGTACTAAAATGCGCTGACTAACAAAACCTGAGTAGATGGTATACCTACCCAGTAGGTAGTGTTTTAGGTTATAGCCAAAATAGTTATTGGGATCAAAATGCAGTGTAAAAATTTACAGACTCGCATTATAAATTCGTGGAGAGTTTATGTTTTAAATCTCTCTCTCTTACTCTCTTGAAGAGATAGTTAGTGCAATAAGCTTAAAAAAAACTTAGTTATTCTATTGTATAGAAGCAGACTCTAATTTGAGGAATTCCACGATATACGAGTATTATGAAGATTAAGCTTAATTTGCTATGCTCCGCGAAAAGAATCCATTATTAAATTGAGGGTACATTGCCGAAAATCTGTTTATTGTGGAGTATAAGGATTGAAGAAATTATAAATCACACCGCACAGATTCTCCTGCTTTTCGCAGAGTATAGCAAATAAGGCTTAATTTTCATCTTAGTTGTTCTGTCCATCACAAAAGGATTATTGTATTGTTTTATTTAAATAAAAAGTAATCCGTTATCTTCCTAGGACGGAAGTTCAGTGCACTCACAAAAATCTCGCTCAAATTTGACTGTTTTTATTTTTGTCCTAAGCTACGAGTATATTTGTAAAATATTTGTTCAGCCGATTGAGAATTGTAGTCTTATTCGGTCAATCGGTAAATGTTGTACTATTTGACGGTTTGTCACAGAATTATAATCCTTATTTTTAGGATGCCAAGGTTGAAGGTATGCAGTATAAACTGTCATTTTAAACTAAGCCTGTTTGCAGCGATTTCTTAATTCCTATGATGTACATTGGAAGGTTTTTTTAATAGTTATTATTGACGGGCCAAGCTAATTGGGCTATAATCAGAGCACCCCTTCCTACAAAATTTCGCCCTGGGTCAATGAACCTGAGGTATAGATGTTAAAAGCCTCATGTACGTGTAATTACACCGGCAACCACATACAGGTAATCGTGTTATTACCACTTTTCTAATAAAATAATTGTAATTGCATTTTTATTTTTTATTTTTATTTTTAACTAGCTGTTGCCCGCGACTTCGTCTGCGTTTGATTTTGTTTTTTGATGTGGTATTCAATTTAGTTGTAGTTCTAAAAAAAAAAAAAGTAAACAGTATCGATAAGCCTTAAAAATGAGGGGTTTGCTGCTGTCCGCTGAGGAGTTCTGTCCTCTATCTCCAACCACATTCATCAGATCTACACAAAGTTTGGGCAAAATTAAACACATATTATAACCGCTTTAGTACAAAAATAATTATTCAAATCGGTTATAATTTCAAACACTGTCATCCCCTTTCCCATAGGAACCGTGCTTAATGTCGGGATAAAAAGAATCCTATATTACTTCTAACACTTCCAAGAATATGTGTACAACGTTTCATGAGGATCGGTTAAGTAGTTTTTACGTGAAAGCGTAACAAACATTGACATTTATAATATTAGTAGGGATTGCATTGCAACTATCAGATAAAAATTGTAGTCCACAAAATGCATAAATCAGAACACCTCTAGCCATACTTCTCACCTCACTTCACCTCACCTCTAATCTTACAACAGATGTGATGTGATTTGCTCTCGATCATCATCAACATATCAACCTATTACTGGCCCAGTAAAGCGCGCGGATCTCCTCCAACAATGAGAAGGGGTTAAGGCCTTAGTCCACCAAGCTGGCCCAGTGTGGATTGGTGGACGTAACTTTGAGAACATTATATAGAACTCTCAGGAGTGCAGGTTTCCTCACAATGTTTTCCTTCACCGTTGAAGCTAGTGATATTTTAATTACTTAATACGCACATAACTAAAAGTAAGAGATGCGTGCTGTGATTCGAACTCTGCCCTCCGAAAGTGAAGTCGAGCTCCTACCTACTGCAGTATCACCGCTTGGTCTCCATAGGTTATATACCTACGCAGATTACAGACTACTCCGTATAGTTTCATCTTTTATTTCTTTACCATTTTTTTTAAATATTTTTTTTGTGTATCTTGTAGAATGATATAAAATACCTACATATAATACAGATGCTTCTAACTACGCAGTATTTTAATTAAATATTATATCACACGATATTATTTTTATTGTTTTATTATTTTATATATGCAGAAAAACAACTGAATAAGCAAGCGATGCATGTAGGTAAAACGCAAAGTTACCATCACATCAACAAGTTAAGTTTGAAATTCAAAATTCATTTATTTTAAATACTTAGGCCTAATAAATTCAAATTCAAAAATATTTTATTCATACATATACACCTTATTACAGGCACTTATGAAGCGTTCATACATTTAACATGTTACACTAATATTAGTGATGGTGATAACTGCATTCGTTAACTTAAAACTAAAGGTAGGGTTCCAAACGCTCCCTGGTCTAAGCCACAAGAGCCCACAAAAAACTTAAAATAATAGTATAAGGACTTTTGAATAATAGTATAAACACTTTGGAAACGTAAAGTATGTGTCTGTTTCTATTGATTTCAGGTAGATTCTACCGAGAAAAAGCAGGTAAGAAACTCAGCAGTTGCTCTTTTGCAACATCATTTTATAAATCAACAAACATTGCTCTATCTTGTGTGAGAAAGCGGAGAGGCTTTCTTCCAAGCAACCTTACCTTTAGGAATTTCATCAATAGTTTAGTAACCTCGATGTATTAAATATGTTTTTATACAGTCTTCAAACTTATGTAAAGGTAATAATAGTACAGTAAAGCTAATATTACAAACAGTATCATGTTATAAAAGCATAAACTCAGTAATTTCTAGTAGCGCGATTCAATTGTTACGCACAAATCGCGTTATGTAACAAAATTATCTTCTGATTGTATGATAGATAATTACAACTCAAGGCAACTTTGCAATTTCCGAATCAGACTAATTTGCAGCGCGTAGAGTGATAAGATATCATACGCGTATTTTGCTGTTTGCGGCCCGCGGACATGCGCCCTGAATGAAATTATTTCGTATTCAACTTCGCGGCAAAACGGACGGCCGAGAGAAACAGTATTTTAGTTTCGGTGTAACTCGCGGTTGGCGCGGTCGCCACTAAACTCGCGCCCTCTCACTGACATTGGCTGAAACTCGCAAGAACTCCCGTTCAATGTGCTTTTTATAACAAAATTTTCAATATTCATGAGACAAAATGTGTAAAACCCAGTGTTTGTTAACAGCCCTCATACTCTCGATCGACCTAGTTAACTGTTGGGGTGAGTATAGCAAAAATCAGCTGATACTTGACTTTTTAGCACGTGTGTTTTTTCGTAGTTACGCAACGTGGTTTAGGAATTTACGATTGTGGAAAGATACTTGAGTGCACACTGCATCGGTTTTCGCCGATGAGGTGTGGATGCACAAATTGTCAATAAGGCGGAAATTCGTTTGGCGCCGCGACACCATTATGAGGGGACCGCTAGTCACGTAGGCCACTTCGAGCGGGCCGATGTTAGCCGCCCAAGTTGGGGAGGCGGAGAAATTTTATCAAGCGTAAACATACTTCTGAGTCACTCAACAGAGTCGGATTATACTCCTGAAGTATGGAAAAATGAAAAGCTTTCGGCTGCGGCATTTCTGTATGAAAGTTTGCTAATAAACAAAAAACTTATTGCACATTTTTTTTTCAAAATAAACACTAGAAGTAAAGTTTGTAAATAATCAATTTAAGTAGTTATTATTGTAAATATTATATTAGATAGTTGTCCTTTTTAAAAATTTATACTTTATGCATTTTCACGTACGTTGTAGAGAGTAAATAGGTGCTGAATTAAAAAAATATATAGTTAGAAATGTACAACATATACCTACTACTGATAGGGTTGTGATTTCAATTTAAACTGAATAAAAAAAAAAACTTGTCACACGAACTCTGTGTGGTTTGAGATGAGGTGAGTGACATCGTTGTCGCTAATTGTTTTACTCTAAGTTGAACAATAAAAAAAAATTAAAAAAAAAGGGATAGGTACCGCAATCTCCAATCTTCTTGACTTTACTTTTAGATCTTTTTCTGAACTACGTCCCATTCCGCTTCATGGCGGCCAAAAAGATTGCTATTAGCAGGTAGGTAATCTTTTAATGTTTATCTTACATAACGCAATAGCGTCTCAGTACCGGCAATACTTTCTGCCAAGTGCATTGACGTTTCGGCACGATGCCGGGCAGGTAGAAACCGACACGGACCCCTACTGGTTCAATAGCAGTAATACTACGTAGAAACAGGGTTTGTACCTTTCCTCTAGCCCTGCTCATCTTTCATGCAATTTCTATTCCACAAGTCAGGCCTTGACTGTAATCTCACCTGGTGTTGAGTGATGATGAAGTCTAAGATATTACGTTCTAACCTGTAGGTAAGGGGTAAGGGATATTGTAACCATACCTACCTCTAATCTGTCCTCTGTTTTTACGCGACATCGGACTAAATCCAAGCACGCCTATGTCGGTAGGGTGGTAAATAGCCTCCCATCAAACCATGCGAGACAAAAAATCTAAGATTGTAAATTACCCATTTACTCTTGCTAGAGATCGGACCCGGGACCCTATATCTATATAAATTTATAAACAACGTAAAACCGGAAATACGAAATACTGTTAAAGGGTGCATAAGTATATTTCATAACAAATCACCCGGTGAAAATATTAAATCAAAAGAAGCATATTTTTCCATTCCAAACTAATTAAAACATTCTCAGTGTTCACTTGTGACAACCCTATTGAAGATAAAAGACCGAAACGCGCATAGTACCTACGCTACGCGACACGTGCCTAATAAAGTAACAGAAGACACTTGAGTTTACTTTTGCATGTGGCGTTAGAGCTCTATCTGTTTTTTTTTTTCGGTAAAAACTATTGCAATGGTTTACTCACAAGTTCACAGTTCACACAGTCACAGTTTCACAGTTATTTCTGTTTTCATTTACACGTTTTATATACTTAACTTACTTAACACACCGTTGAGAACATATATGGAGAACTCTCAGGCATGCATGTTTATTAATTACCTCCTTACACAGAACTAAGAACATACAGAAACCATGAAAGAGAAAAACCAATAAGAAAGTATGTTCTTAACCGGTACACAACTAATATTGAATCATCAAAAATCACTCCACTTTAGTAGTGTTTCTCGAACCGGCGTTTAGTCACTTCTATCCATTTGTATTTAGCAGTTGACAGTAATTATTTTACCTCTAATTTTCTAAACGTTTACCACAAAATGGGAAAAATTGGAAAGTTTGTGATTTCCCGCGGGTGTGATGTGCAACATGCGCAGGGATTTTGGACACAATGCACTACATGCAATAATGGTCGAATGAGGGTTATGTGTGTTCTAACGTTATGCCGCGTTTATTACTAAGGAAACGTCCTAACTGCGGGTAGTAAAATTTGAGTAAGTAGATACCTACTCGTTAGTACTTAGTAGGTACCTATATCAAATTGGTGTTATCTTGAATGTTATCATTCAGTTAATTTTAATAATCTTTAAATAAGTCAAGGTTGTAAATGCGATGCATAAGGCGAATAAAAATAAAATATTTTTAACATTTGCGGTTTCAACTTATATTATAGCCAAACTCTCCAACTTTATGATATTGGTATTCATAATTGAGTTTTTGAGGCATAAACCCATCACGCTGCTCCAACTCGGGTTGGTGGGCTTAAACGATTTTTATTATTTGTTACATATAATAGCCGGGCAAGGTGCGCCTGACCAAAGCACTGAGGTGGACACCGCCAAAGTCCTAACTACCAGCTAGTTAGGACTTTGGCTGTTAATGAAAATTTAAACCGGGAAAATCTAATACTTAACAAGTCTTGACCAGAGCCGGGAATCAAACCCCGTAATCCGAAATTGATTATTTTTACAATTAGACAAACAGTTATATTATTATTTGATCACTAATATAATATATAGCCTTATTTAATAAATTTTGTGAGAAATCTGCAATTCCACGCGATAGAAGCTGCGGGAATCAACTAGCGTACCTATATCTCACATAAGTAAATTGCAGAAATGTTATCTGGGGTTCACAGTTTATCTTACCAAGGTAAAGAAAGTTGATATGATTTGTACATGTATTTGGTATATTATTTATCTCTACTTATAAATTATTAACTTTACTACTATTTTTCGCAAAGCGGTGCGAATTGCCAGCGTTTTAAACCCTTTACTTTTATCATGTGTCTATTAACTGTCATATTGTAATCTATTTATTATTACTACATATACCAAATAGGTTTGTTATATTTATAGCATATAATCACTTTTGTTAAGTACAAAGAAATACGTACGATATAAAGAACAGGTAACTCTATCATCAAATATAATCTTTACAAACAAAACATAATTCTATAAAAATAGTGTTAAGTAAACAATCAACTAATTAAAAACGGACAAAAATTGGTGATATATAGGTGAGTTAATCTGAGAAATCAGGAAAACCTTCGTGATAAGACTATCACGAGGGTTTAGGACTATCACAAGCAAAACCTTCGTAAGACCACGAAGGTTTTGCTTGTTTGTAGTGCTTTTGTTACATGATACCGAATGATATATCTGATGTACCTTTGTCTAAGTTTGTACAATAAACACATATGTGTATTAAACACATAAACGTTGAATACTGTAAAATTGGTTAATTTCTTAAAGACCAAGTTGCTCCGCTTTACTCTACCACAGGATAGCAAAAAATGTAAGATGACGGAAAGAGCAACTGCCGAATTTCTTGCCGGATTCTTCCCGGTAGAATCTGTCGTGATATATCTAAGCGTACATTCTTACGAGAATTTAATCTGAACAATGGACTTATTGTAGGACAGTAGACAGAAAGTTCAACTGAATTCAAATGAGGAGGTGTCGATGACATTAGGTACCTGTTGCCTAATTCTTACCTCTGTATTGTCATGATTGTACGGACTAGGCACATGAGCGGTTAAAAACTGGAGCATCGTCAAGTTTTGTTTGTATACTCATAGTTCATTTATTTAAAAATACACCTACTTTATAAGAATTTTTGAAACTGTGTGTACTGCCTTACCAACAAAGCCGTTAAGGGACTCAGAAATTGCTCTTTTCTAACTTCAACATGGTACAATTTAGCTGTGCAATTAATTTCTTTTTCAATAACATATACTGGAACAAAGTACATCATCCTGTATGCACGCGGGCCGTCAGTCGAGGCCGGTTATGCACTTCGGGCGCGTTCAATAGGTATGGCGAGCGCACAAACATTTACCTAGTTCCTCGCCTTATTAATGATTTACCCACTGATGTACGAGACAATATTAATCCTCGTAATATTAGGAAAAACTGAAGTTTTTCTTTTTAAGTAACTTATGATCATTTTTATACACAACATAGTAAACTGGCAATAATGTTCTGTAGTTAACGTACATAGACTTAATTCTCTGTTAGCATATATTACAAACCTGGGTGGTTTTCTGATGCTAGCATAAGTTTTTTTTTTTTTTTGGAAACTTTATGTAATAAATTAATGTTTTTCCAGAACATAGCCTATGTTACTCTCCGTCCTTTAAACTATCTCTATGCCAATAGTCAAGTTGTTTTGTGGTTGTATTAGTACATGAATGAAGGACCATATTCTTTTACAAATATGAATAATCCCTTAGGAATTTGTTTTTTTTAAATGTTTTTCCAGGACCAAAAGTAGCGTTTCTTACCTTCCGTTCTTCTAACTTATCTCTATTCTCTATGCCAAAAATCAATTCGATTGATTGGTTAGTTAGGGCGCGAAAGAAGGACAACCGGAAGGAAATCCTACCATGAAAATACCATATAATTTGACACTGACGATAAATCTTTATTTACTGTCGCATTACCATCACTTTGTACGTTTAATTTTAGTTTTCAGATTATTCATTACATTCAAACAGTAAAATAAAAGTGGCTGAAGTAAGGCTGCATACTAAAATATTACGTTTCAAAAACTAGTAAGTGCTTGAATTGCAGAAAATTTCGTCTTTCAGATATCTTCAAATGCATTATTTCAAACCTTTAAAACAATTGTAATTTAATACGTAAAATTTGAGATTTTACTAGATTCAAGTTATAATTTTGCAGTTAAGATCTATATATTATACATATATAATATATAAATCTAATATATATTATATATATATAAAATCCTCCGGCCGTATATATTTATTTAAATGGCCGGAGGATTTTTTATAGGTAAAGGAATTTTATTAGATTTTATACACGATATTTATATATGTATTTAGCTAATAAATACTATATTTAAAAAAATCTGCTTTGTATGTTTGTGTGCTCAAATTCGATAAGGGGTCAAGGATCGTGATAATTCTTTACCCAACGATGTATTCCTATACTATACATGTTGTGTTGAGTTTTTATATATTTTTTATCCCAAAATTCCCACCGAAACGGGATAGATTCAGACTGAGCCCATAGCCAATAGTTTGTTTTTAATATTAATAAGTAAGTACTACTACTTAGGTTCTTATATAATTCATGTTAAAAAATATCGAATGTTAGCATTGTAAACAACATCGCGATAATGTTTTATTGGCTGCATATCAATCTATTATCTATCACATCCGAATGCTTATTTTTATCTCTTGGATATAATAAAAATATTTTATTTAAAGAGAACATTATATAAGATTTTTTGATAAAGTATATTAATTAGATAACCTAGTAAACCTTAAAATAAAAAGCAAAAGTATTTTGAACCTGCCGTCCGTTTTTCCGGTTCGATTATATATAGGCTATTTTGCTATTTGAGCATCAAATCAAAATGAAAAATGCGTGTCTGTAGACGTTGTCATATCCTGAAAAAAAAGGAATCTGATCGCTGTGCATAATCATCTTATCTTATCTTATCTTACTAATATTATAAATGTGAATGTAAGTTTATTTGTTACGCTTTCACGCAAAAAGTACTTAACCGATACTTATGAAACTTTGAACACATATTCTTGGAAGTGTTAGAAGTAATATAGGATACTTTTTATCCCGACATTAAGCTCGGTTCCTTTGGGAGAGGGGATGAAAGTGTTTGACGATTTATACCATAACTCCGACAAATTATAACCGATTTAAATAATTATTTGTGTACTATAAAGGTTATAATATCTGTTTAATTTTGCTCAAACTTTGTGTAGATCTGAATGTGGTTGCAGATAGAGGACTCCTCAGCGGACAGCAGCAAACCCCTCATTTAAGGCTTAGCGATGCTGAATACTTTATTTTTGAAATCAAAAAACCAAATCAAACGCAGACGAAGTCGCGGGCAACAGCTAGTATATAATAAATATTGCAACGTTTATTATAAAATGTTAAAAACATTTATTTATAGAGTTCTTAAAAAATTATTTTGGAAAATGTGTTTTTAATTATTCTTAAAATATCTTCAAGGCTCGACGTGTTTATACAACAGTAGGTACAATTTTGAATGGTTAACACGTTTGTGAAATTCAAATATGAAATCGTAAATATAACATAGTTTATTAAAAGGCGACTTCAATTATAATCATTATAATTTATTTGCAAAAAACATGTCAAATTATAGATGTTACAAAAAGTTATACAGAACAATGTTTAGCCCATTTAAAGGCATGCAAATCTTAACTTTTAAAAATAATTAATAACATTCAGAATTTGATTAATTACAATTAATATTCAATTAGTTATGATTTAGTTTAATCAGCTTAGTTTATTTTGTTTATGAACTGTAGCAAAATATGACAGATTTTCATATGATAACAAATTCATTATTAAATTAATTAATTAATAAAAATTCAACACAAATCATAAAAAATATATAAAGTGCATATTTAATGTAATTTATTCGGTATTAATATGTCAGTAAAATTTTATGTCAAATAGTAAAATCATTATAAAATATTAGTTAGTATAAAATTTCATTCAATATATTATATAGTCTATTAAAAAAATCACTTACAGAGTAAAAACACTTACTAACTAGCCAGCCATTTATGCAGTTTTCTCTTGAACGCATTAAAAGGTGATTATTTCAATTGATCAGGCAAATTGTTGTATATTTTAATATATTTTTATTATATAAATGACAAACGGCAACGGCAATGGCAAATTGTTGTATATTTTAATATATTTTTATATTTATTATAACAATTTTTGCGATAAGCAGTTTTTGAAACGGGAAGTAAGAGTGTATAAGAGTATATATGTGTGTATTGAAATAGGTATTTTATTTCTCAAACCTAAATTGTAACACGTATAATATAATCAATTTATATGTACCTAACAATTTAAAATGGATGAATCAAACCGCACTCATTTTTTCCTCTTTGAATCTTACTGGTCAGACTAATATACCTACTCGAATGTGACTGGCCCACTATTCCAGTGTTATTTTCTTTAACATCTACTTACCTACTTGATTTTGTTGTAGGAAAACCGTAACAACTAGGTACGACATACTGGGGCCACGATGAAAATTTTTCATGTTTATTTTGTTAAATATAGTTCAACGGGTACCTAACTGGGTCAAAATATCAACAAATCCAAAATATTATCGTGGTATGTACCCTTTGAACTATATTTAAGAAATGTTGATTAACCCCGAAAAATCTTAGTTTAAAATCTTTAATGTTTATTTTGGTTCCGAAATCTTCCTGATAAGCAAATCAGGTTATACTGTTGGCACCAAATAGCACACGATGTAACCTTGTTCTCTCCTTTTAAATGGAATACAACAAAGTATAATCTCTCACCTGTTGGTGGGTATAGGGACTCGTAAACAATGATCCGGCAAGGTTTTGTAGAGCAACTTAAAATATACAAATACAACGTAGTTCTATCGAGGTACGTGGTAGTTTTTGAGTATTCTAATAGATGGCGCTGATTTAGTTGTGGGTCAAATTTGAGTTACATTTCTTTCGCGTTTATTTACACAGCAATGTTGTATTGTCTGCCGTGTTGTATTGGATAGTGTAGAACAGGCTACACACTCGCACTTTATCAGACGCTTCCACTCTCGCCTAAGCTCTCGTGTAACTAACGCGGTGCGCTCGCGACAGTGTATTGCGTGTACAATGTATGTCTGTGTATTGATGTGTATGTAATATTATTAAACAAATAGATATTATAATATATAATGTACTAGCTGTTACCCGCGACTTCGTCTGCGTTTGATTTTGTTATTATCGTATTCAGTATCACTAAGCCTTAAATGAGTACATGTGACTGTCAATTAATTATAGACAAATAATTTGCAATAAAATAAAATTGCGACTATAATGAAATATCTAAGCTATCCTATCTCTTAAGTTGGACCAGACTGCTCACGGTGTGCCAATTTAATTTAAAATCGGTTAAGTAGTTTAGGAGTCCATCGCGGACAAACATCGTGACAGAAGATTTATATATATATTAAGATATTATATATCACAATCACTACAAATGTATTTGTAATTTTTGGATACTAAGTATGCGTATAAATTTAAACCAAATTAAGCCCTATACAAAAATTAAGGTAGTGGAATTATCCACTGTCTTAATTTCATTGTATCGTGTTTTTTTGCAATAAAGTTTTTCTATCTATTTCTATCTCATTAAATATACAAGTCGGCAAACGTTTATTATTTCTTACTTAAATACGAGTTTGCCAACCGACGTTTTTTAATTAGTTGTATCTAGTTATTATAATGTACAATTTGCACAATTTAGGTAAGTTTCTGTTTATTTAATGAACGTTATACCGTACGTACAGTAGGATGGTTGGTAACTACCTCGTTGATCTACAGGCTATCATGCTACTACGATATGTTACGAAATTTTCAGCGGGTTTTCCATCCGAATGTTGTCAATATCCTAAAATCTAATTATAAGTGTAATGAAATCAACGCGATTTGCGTCTTCTTTTCCTTTACTTGTAACGCTCTCCCGAGTTCTGTGTTTCCTAACTCTTACAACCTGGGTATTTTTAAATCATGATCTTAGGCCACATCTGCAGTTCACATCAGTTGACTAGTCTATTACCAAAAAAAAAAAATGCTAGAATGACGAGAACCTGGGTTCGACTCCCAAATTCGACCAAGAACCGTTGTTGGTACCCAGAGCCGTGCACTTCATATAAGCACTACCTACCCATTTTTTTATATAATTTGTATGTAAAAAAAAAGTATTTTCATTTCCATATCATTTTCTTGCTTTATTTCTACCCTTGTTTTAACATTTGCACGCCACTGTTATGTGATTTTAATAAAAATATTGTTTGTTTTTTAACATTAAGTGAAGCACTGAGTTAATTTGTAGTTAAATCCCTGGAAGGAAGTTCCCTCTGCAGCACAGGATTCCTTACCGCAGAGGTTAGGGCATTCGAATCCCTCCAATAATTCTGAATCTTGAATAAATTATACTATTATTATTATTGTCGGTATCCATAGTAATCCGTGCCCCCATTTAATCTTTAATGTAAACACTGATGTTATGGATGTCACTGCGTATTTTTATAACATCTTTGCACAGTATTTTATGTAAAAGTATTGATCTTTAGACAGAGTTGCGGAAGAAAATTTTTTTATTTTTTTAATAGTTTTTATTCCACTACAAGTTAGCCCTTTACTGCAATCTGAGACATGAGGCTAAGATGAAGTGGGCTAACCTGCGAGGGTGGCAGATATATTTATATAATACGTTTTATATAAATATAACTGCCACACTCGCATTTCACATTACTTAGCTTATACAAAAATCCTATAATAATATTAAGGATTACTAAAACTATAAAAAAATCTTGTGTATGAATTGCTTTAATTCATATGTTAATTAAATGTGAAATGGTGATAACAAAAAAAATATTCATAGTGCCTGTGCATGTGTTGTGCCTGTTAATTTTTCAATTTTAACCCTTCTACCCAATGGATTTCTACGCGACATCGTCCCGCGCTTAACGCCACGTCTTGTCGGTAGGGTGATAAATAGCTACGGCCGAGGCCTCCCTCCTAAAAAATTTATGAATATATTTTGAATAATAAATAAAAATAAAATAAAAAAGCCTTTCAGTATTCCTTGATTGAAAATATAAACAAAAAAAAACATAACAAATATAAAAAAATAGATAAATAGCTTTTGCAAATTTGTTACTTTAGATTTTTTTTTTTGACAAATTGAGTTAAGTAAAGAAGGACCCCTTGTGGGTAAAGGCCTCTTTTATTTTCTGCCACTCATCTCTGTTTAGCGCTCTTTCAAGCCAGTTCTCGCCAGATACACTCTCAATTTCATCTAATATTTTCATTTCATTCATATTTTGAATACTATAAGTTTTTTACCCTGTGTGGTAGGTCTCCTTTACCTTACCTTTTCCTTTCCTCCTAGTATTGTATAACTATAAAAGTTTATGCGGAACGAATTCGCTTTAATTTTAATACTCAAGTTCAACGACTTGGCGGTCACCTAAACCGCTCGTTTTTGTTATTCGTATATCGAGCGACCTACATTTGGTAGGATAATTATATCTATGAATAAAACACCTTTCAATACATTTTTGAAAAAAGCGGTTAATAAAATAACACAATTAAACCAGAAAACTACCTGACGAAGATACTCAAATATTCTTTTCTTTCTTTCCAAGGCCGTGGATTCGATTCCTACAACTTGAAAATGTTTGTCTGATGAACACGAATGTTTTTCAGTGTCTGGGTGTTTACTATGTATATTATAAGTATTTATATATATTATTCATAAAAGTATTCATCAGTCATTTTAGTACCCTTAACACAAGCTACGCTTACTTCGGGAGTTGGTGACGATGTGTGTCTTGTTGTATATTTATTATTTATTGGTTTATTAATTATTATTAAGAAAATTATAGTTAACACTCAATACTTACTACCTAAAAGAATATTCTTCAACTGTATGTGTGTGCGTATGAACGTGTGTGAGTTCTATTGTTCTTATATCAACGACATAGTAATCTACGACCCTATTTGACCTTAAATGTAAACACAGCTCGAGTAAAAAGATTTAAAACAAAATCTTTTCTTAATTACAAATACTGTAATATCTCGTTGGCTTAGAACCAATTTTCCAACTAGCCGAGTAAAAATAGTAATCTGTGTTCTGTACGGAACAGTTTTAACTGGGGTTGCTATTATTATAAGATAAAAAGTTATTATTGACACAACACAATAGGAAAAATACAAAGAAAATAGTATAATTACTTAGTGCTAGGGTGCAAAGGTGGCCTTATCACTGAAAGTTATCTTTTAAAGGCAACCTGAGCGTACGGAGCCGATAAAAAAGTGGAAAGTGGATGGTGCATAAAGAATGTTACAAAAAAAAAAACTTACATGAACATACATACTACATTTACATATTAACTACACAAAAACCGTTATAAATTTATAGATACTATAATAGATATATATAGATATATTTTTGTGCCTTTTGGTGTAGAGACTTTGGGACCGTGGGGTCCGGAGGCAAGAGCCCTTTTCAAAGAATTATCGAAAAGGGTTATCGAGTCTACCGGTGATCCTAGAGCGGGCAGTTACCTTGGCCAACGAATTAGTTTGGCCATCCAGAGGGGCAATGCTGCCAGCATCTTAGGAACTGTGCCTCGCTGCGGTGGTTTCGAGGACGTTTTAGATTTTATTTAGTTTTTAAATAGTTTATTTTAGGTTATAGCTATAATAGATAAATATTTAAATACTAATGTGTAACGTTTCGTTACACAGGTCTTGAAGGGTGCGTTAGCCGGTATAATTACAGGCGCATTAGGCAAAGGTTGTCTGGGAGAGATCGCTTTAGCGATCAGACCGCCTTTGCAATACCTAAAAATTTTTATTTTTTATTTTTAAATGTCTTTGTTTATTGTTTTTGTGTGTGCAAAAAATAATTTAATAATAATAATAATTGCTTAAAGGTTATAGTTTTACTTACCTTATGTGCGCCACCTGCTATAGTCGTCATATAAACCCATTACCGGCCCACTACAGGGCACAGGTCTCCTTCCACAATGAGAAGGGCTTAAGGCGGTAGTCCACCACGCTGGCTCAATGTGGATAGGCGGATTCATCACACCTTTTGGAGAACTTTCAAGCATGCGGGGTACATCACGATGTTTTGCTTCATCTTTGCAGCAAGTGATATTTTAATTTTTGCGCACAATAACTTAGAAAAGTTCGAGGTGCGTGCCGGGATTCGAACTGACCCATAAGTGAAGTCGAAGTCCTGCCTACTGAACGATCACGGTTTCTATGGTGAGACAAATCTTATTAATACAATTTGCATAAAAAATAAACAATATCTAACCAATATACTTACAGTTATAAGGTAATAAGTAGCTAAAAGCCTGTCCCAATCCATCGCCTACTCATACGTGGGAAGGACATTTAAGTACCCTCCTACGTTCACTTACACACAAGTTGCCCGATTTATCCGATATTGTCGGATTGATTACGCGAATAGAAATTTTAAAATAGGACAAAAGCAAGCGGTACTTCGCGCCAGTCCATACACAAAAAAAATCAGGCTTAATTTAGCTTTAATACAAAAAGTTCAAACCTTAATTTTGTATTCAAATATCGTCATTATCAAAGCTCTACAGCCCTGGGTGGGCCTTGGCTTGGTCAAGCATATTTCTCCATTTGAGGCGATCAGAAACTGCTTCTCTCCAGTTTCGAATTCCCAAAATCCTCATATCCCTCTCAACTCCATCACTCCACCGACCTCTAGGTCGTCCTTGGCCTCTACGCCACTCCAATGTGCCCTCCATCAACCTCTTTGAGACTCTTGCCTTCCATGCGTTGCACATGCCGTGCCCAAAACGAAAACCAAATATATAAAATAATATATTTATAAAATAATTATACGTGTGGTGATAATTTTTCGAATTTCTCAAATCTCTTAGTCATGCCAAAGCTAGGCAAATATGTGTGGTGTATTTTATAAATATTTTATTCTATATACGAAACAACTACACAATATATCATCATCATCATACCAACACATTTTCAAGAAAGCCATTTTCAAGCAAGAAATTGCTTTAGATTGAATACTAACTTCGTTCATTAGATGGCATCTTTGCCTACCCAACCTAAGTTAAAAACCCTTTGCACGCCACGACACATTTAAACAGTATAATATTAAAGTAGTTGGACCAGCAAAATATTCCAATGCCTACTTAAAGAGTGCAAGACCATGAAGCCTTTGAAATACGATACCCGTAGTATACATATTTGCTTGCTTGAAGTCTTCAGTCACGTACGCCATGCAGTCGTAGTACAAGAGTTTGTCGCTCGCAATCGAGGGATCGTTTTCGAGTATTGGACTATGTATCGTCAAAGTAAAATGAACCTAATCTCTCTCGTTTTAGAGTTGCTTGTACTTCTAATTCTTGTTTACAAACGTTCTGTCATAAGCACGAGCTGAAGAACTTTAGGCAAATTCAACTTTAACGTAATGCAAATAAGATCAATTTAACTCCGATGTTCAATTATTTCCCTACTCTAAAAGGACTCCTCGATTGCGAGCAAGCAAATCTTGTACTAAGGTTAAAGATTCTATGGGTTATAGTTTAAGAGCCGATAAGCGAAACAATGCGACAATTAAAATTGATACCGTTAGACGACATTTTTATCGTAACACTTGACCAGATAACTGCTGTATATTATTTGCTGTTATTTAAAAGCCTAGTTAAGATAAATATCAGAGCTTATAAATTATGTTTACATTGTTGTTAAATATTATATTTAAAAGTTTTTATTTAAAACCGTCTTGAGTGATAATAATCATAGTATTCCATTCGAACTTAATAACTAGACATATTATCTTATTACGTACGTAAGTATCTTAGTACGTACGTTATAAAAAAAAATCTCAGCTGGCTAGATGATAAACGTGGACAACACGCATTGCATGGGGTTAAGAGGTTTTTACCGCAAACAAACAATTAATCACCTAGTGTGGGGTCCACAGGTTATGAAGCAAATATAAGGCAAATATCAAACCAATGTGCATTCAGCGTTACAAATATGTTTACTAATTTATGTCAATTTTTTTTGGTTCTTGTGTTGTATCCTATTCTTTTTTCTTTTTACTGTTGTATTGATATACTGTGTAAATCTTTCGATGCAATAAATTATTATTATTATTAATACTTACCTATCCAATTCATAAATAAATAATTTAGTACCTATGCCAATCTAAATTATATTTCAATGCATGGACTCTTCGACTACAGTGTCGTTAAGGCAATAGATGGGAATAGGGTTACGCTGATGCGTTGTTAATGAGCCGAAAAATAGATATACTGATGCTATGACGTAAAGAAAGGATAAGTACCTATATATTTTGGTATCGTCAACATATCAACTCATTACCGGCCCACTACAGAGTACGGGTCTCCTCCCACAATGAGAAGGGGTTAAGGCCGTAGTCCACCACGCTAGCCCAGTGCGGATTGGTCGACTCCACACACCTTTGAGAACATTGTGTAGAACTCTCAGGCATGCAGGTTTCCTCACCGTTGAAGCAAGTGATATTGTAATAAAACGCACATAACTTAGAAAAGTTAGAGGTGCGTGCTGGGATTTGAACTCGGTCCCCTGAGAGTGAAGTCGAGCTCCTACCCACTGGGCTATCACCGCTTCTTCTCTCTTATATTAATTATATAATAAATAAGAAAAATATTAATTTAGAATTAAGAAAAAATGTATGAACGTTTGATAAGCCTCTGTAAATAGGTTTAAACAGTTTTGAGTTTGAGTTGTGAGTTAGAGTATCAGGGTTCTTTTTACGTAATATAAAGAGTTATGTTTGTTTGTTTGTCTTTACTTTATGCTCTAACTGAGCAAGCATTCGACTTGATTTTTGGTATAGAGTTAGTTGAATGGACTGAGAGTTACAACACAGCCAGGAAAATAAACGGTTTCCACGGAATTTGTAAAAAACGTATCATTGCTGTCACGTAGAAGGAACCCTGATACTTATGTTATTATTTACTACTTTCATCATACACCTACTGCCTCGCATCGCCCGCACGCTGGTTTTTTTAGGCTGTCTTACTCCTTATAGCGTGATATAATGTTAAATAGAATGTAAAATAGATTTTTCAAATCAATCTGCTAGTTCAAGAAATTAGGGCGTTCAAAAAAATAATGTTGACACACTTTTAGATATAATATTATACTATTTCTTCTTATACGAAAAAAAAAACTAATTAATTATTAGATATTAATATGATAAAAAAAATATTATTTTATGTCAAGTAAATAAATATATAATAGAATCGTAGTATGCCAGCCATAGTCCAAACCTTTTAATAAAACCTGCTTCTATACAATATATCTAATATTAGGGTCATATCCGTGAAATGTATTACAGCGTAGCAACCTGAAAAGATAGGAGAATCTACAGATAACGCTTCTTCGCGAATAATTAACATTAGGTAACTACAACTTATTAGCACTTCGCAGAGCAAAACTACTTCGAACAATATTCAACTATATATATATATATATATATATATATAGTTGAATATTGTCCGAAGATATATATATTTAACTAGCGGACCCCAGCGCCATCTGTCGGGCTGATTTGTGAATCTAAACCATCTAGGGTGCCACCCAAACGTATACGGAAAAATTCATTGAAATCGGTCCGGCCGTTTAGGAGGAGTTCAGTGACATACACACGCACACAAGAAATATATATATAAAGAAGATAACCATTAATAACCATACTATACTAAATTACGTATTTGAAGCAGCGATATAGGCAGCCTGTTTTTATTATTATTTAATAAATTATAAATTCATAATAATGAACATATTATTGTATATATAATTTTATTATTAATTGTTATTTTTGTTTTTATATACCCCGCGTCAAAATACTTCTAAAACAGCTTTTACGGGTCGATTTTGGAAAATAATTAGTTGTGCTCTGAATCCCTTTTTCAAAGAAAATTGTTTCATAGTGCAGACATTAGCAGAAAACGTTCATAATATTATAACATAGTGGCACTAAATCATTTAAATAAATATTTGTTATTAATTCGACAAGTTTTTTAGTTTTAGAAAAAGTATTTGTTTTTGCCTCGAATAAAAAATCATTGGTTATCAATAAAACAACCACATTTTAATAATACGATTTAAACTACTCTACATAGAAAAATACTAATTAAGAAATAAAAATATACAATAATTTAGATGTAACTAGTTAGGTTTATATACCTATACTATATAACTTGTTTACAGCTGTTACAACTTCAATAATATTTCATACCAAATAGCTGTCTTAACGAAAAAATAAACTCAAAACTGCTGAAAAAATACTGCCAATTTTTCTTGCTAAATTACAAAAGAATGGCATTTATTGTAAATTTTATGGATTTATTTAGTACGTCATTATAAAAGCTTTTATTTTCGCACAGAAGTTGTAGCAAACTTAAATGAAAGAAAGAGGTACGAGCTATGCAAGGTTGGTGCTTTACTTAAAATATCGAAATTGAATTGACAGCTAATTTCCTCAGTTGGTACTTTGTCTAAATACAACCACAAGAGTAAATTTATATTTCTGCCTTCAATATGTACCTAAGCCCAGCAGTAGCCTGTTATAGGCTTTTGATGATGATGAAGATGATAATGATAAGAGTCCTTCAAAATTTTTTATTTTTTTTTCGGATTGTGTGTAGCTGATTAACCCTAATGATTTCAACAGCGTAACGCGGGCTTGTTGGCGAGGCTCGGAATGGGGCTCTGCCAGGAAGAGTTTGAACCCTAGGGCTCGAAGAAGCGAAGGGATCAGTCTTTCAAAGATTTTATTCTCCTTCATTGATTTATTAGTACTTGATTTCCTACAGCCAATTACTTGAACCGCAAATCCGGAACTATCCTTGCCGTTACAATTACCGATTAGATACTGATAAAATACGTCATACTTAATAGATATTATCTATGGTTCACTAAAGTTTCCGTCATCGTACCTGCGGTATTCGCTGTTAAATATCTCGGAATTGCCCGATACTAATTAATCCTGTACCGATACCACAGATTAAATAAGAACCAGTTCCGCATACAAAGTGTTGTATGTACCAATTCTTAAAACTCTTTATTTTTTATTAAAAAAACTGTGGTAAACCCAATGTTTTTTCTGGTGCTCTATATCCTGGCATCATATCAGCTATAAATCTGTACTAAAAAAACACAAAACTGGTAATGGGTAAAATTGGAGAGTATGTCCATGATTCCAGTGGCGTGCACTTCATACATGCACAAAAGCACTGCATACCCTAAAATTGAAATATAGACCGTACAAGAGGAGGATTTTTTTCCATTTTAAGCAATTTTCCTGCTGTATGCATACCCTGATAAGAAACGCAGTGCACGCCTCTGCATGATTCCAATATAATTGTATACGTAATCTCTTAAGATTATTTTTAAGAGCGATATAATATATTTTATGTTGGAAGAGCTCAATAGATTTTGACTGAACCCTTGCATCAAAAGTTTTTAAAAATGCTGCATCATATTATTTAAATATGTGATGAAATCAGAAATTTACTTCTTGAGAATTATACGTAGGCAGTAGTGGGCAACCGCTCATGTAAAGGAAGGCTCATATCATAATATGCATACTCAACTTCCGCGTTATTTGAATACGTTTAATTAACTTTCTGATCTTTACATCCGTATCTATAATATTGGATGTACTTATATTCTAAAATGCTAAATAGTTTAAACACTGTGTTTGTATCCTCTTTTCACAAATCCATAACGAAACAAAAATAATTCAATTTTTTTTGGCATTTAATAAAAAAACAATAGAATTTAAGGTTTGTTGGTTCGCTTAGTCGATTTAAAATATTAAATAGTTCATTTATTAGTCCATTTCATACATACGATTTATTATGATTATGCTTTGGTTTAGGATTTGTTTACCTAAAATCTATTTATTTTATAAATATAACCTAAAATAGACTATGTATAACTAAATAAAATCTAAAACGTCTTCGAAACCACCGCAGCGAGGCACAGTTCCTGAGATGCTGGCAGCATTGCCCCTTAGGATGGCCAAACTAATTCGTTGGCCAAGGTAACCGCCCGCTCTAGGATCCCCGGTAGACTCGATAAACCTTTTCGATAATTCTATTTCCATATTCATAATTCAATAGAAAGATGCCGACATTAATCTACAAACAAGGTTAAAAATATAATAATATGACATATTATTATTATTCATTCCTTGAAGTTATGAAGGTACTTCATTTTACTTCACTTCTTACAAACAATTTAATAATCATATCCCTTTTAATATGCATCGGTTAATTATGCAATTAATTCATAAATTATTTATTACCGAGTGCGGATCTGATTGATTTGTTATTAATACAATTATACCCACCCTTGAGCTCAAGTATGCAGTTCTTGTGCTCACAGACGATGTTCTTGATATTTTAATAATAATAATAATAATAAATTCTTTATTGCACACTCAAAAACAAAATACAAAGAAACACATTTACAAAAATAATAATAAAAAAAAAAAACTAGTTTAGGTGTGCAAAGGCGGTTTACTTCTTTTAGTTGATCGCCTACTGTCGCAAGACCCGCATGCGATGCAGTACGCATTTTTCATTTACTATACAAGTCTTAGACTTGTACAGTAACACTTCTTAATTGAGAGCCAAAAATGATTTTGGGAATGACATTAGCATACCTATATCGGATTAGCAAGCAGGCGTTGCAAAAGCAACGTCTGCTTGTAGCATGGCGTTCCATTTGTGGAAAGCCAAGCCGAATTTGCTATAATTCGTTGCATTCAGACAAACTTGCATGGTGCGACTTCTTGAACCGTTACTACGGTCGCTTAAAGCAGTGTTATGTACTAAAATGAAAGTTTATGTGCAAAACTTTGACGTAATAAAGTAAGAAAACAAAATGGCAACAATACAAACATAATGTTTAATGCAGTGTTAGCGGTGGAACCGAGTTCGATCGCCAGCAGTCTAACTTTTAGGAATTATGTGTGTTTTAAGCAATTTAATATCACGGTGAAGAAGATCGAGAGGGTGGGTACCTGCGTGCTTGAGAGTTCTCGATAATGTTCTCTAGGGCGTGTGGAGTCTTAACACACATCGGGTTATACCCTTCTCATTCTGATTGGTGATCTGTGGCCTGTTGTGGGTGGGTTGATGATAATGATGACTTCTATAGTAAGCCAAAGGATCGCTCTTTGCATAATCTATAAATTTATATAAGCACCAGTAATTAACTCATACTTTTGTGACTCGCTGATACTGCATCATCGCTTACCACAAGGTTAGATTGCAGTCAAAGGCAAATTTTGTAGTGGAATTAAAAAAAAAGCTATAGGCGGGCATCGGTTGAGACGATGACGTTCAAAGAAAATAAACTATTTTCAGCTTATCGATATAGTAATTAAAAAGAGGTCTTAAAGCATTAATCAAAATAAATTAATTGCAAACGCTGATAAAATTATAAGTTTATTTATTATAAACTCAATAATAATATCCATATGTTATTTCCCGTTATCGTTTTAAATTATTTTCAGACAACACGTTGTTTCTCAAATTTGACTCAATAATATAAATATTCTACCTACTTTCATAAGACTCTTTCAAAATTTATTATTAATTTCATTTGGTTTCCCCCTGGTCACGTCCGCCATATTGGATTTTTTTTTTTTTTTTTAATTCATTTATTTCAAGTAGGCCTAATACAAGCACTTTTGAAACGTCAAGTCTGTCCGTGTGTAGTGACTCTACCACCGGTTCGGAAGGCAGATTCTACCGAGAAGAAGCCGGCAAGAAACTCAGCAGTTGCTCTTTTCCAACATCAAAAATTTACATTTTATATTTTAACATTCATTTTTCTATCTTGTGAGAGATGAAAGCGGAGCCGGATGCTTCCAAGCAACCTTGTCATTAAGAAACTCATCAATTGTATAATAACCTCGCTGTAATAAATGTGTTTTAACACATTCTTTAAACTTATGGATTGGTAGGTCCAAAATTACCTTAGGAATCATATTATAAAAGCGTATACTCAATCCCACAAATGACTTCTGCACCTTTCGCAGACGATATGAAGATGTCACTAATTTATGACCATTTCTTGTAAGTCGACTGTTTATATCCACTTTTTGTTTATAAAGACTAATATGTTGTCTTACAAATACTATATTGTTATAAATGTATTGTGAGGCTACCGTAAGTATACCAATTTCTTTAAATTTTTCACGGAGGGATTCACGTGATTTAAGTTTATATATTGACCGTACAGCTCTTTTCTGCAATATGAATATAGTTTCAATATCAGCACCTTTGCCCCATAATAAGATCCCGTAAGACATCACACTATGAAAGTACGCGAAGTAAACAAGTCTTGCTGTTTCTACGTCAGTAATCTGTCTAATTTTCCTGACGGCGTAGGCAGCCGAGCTTAGTTTACCTGCTAGTGTATCTATATGGGTACCCCACTGAAGCTTACAATCCAAGGTCATGCCCAGAAAAACTGTGGAATCTTCCATTTTTAGTGATTCTCCATTTATTATTATATTTTTATTAACTTTCTTTACATTTGGTAACTACATTTGGTAACTTTCTTTACATTTGACGGAGAAATTTCATCCCCAGCCTAATAAGACCGTGACATTCCCGGATATGGAACGTTGTAGACTAGACACGAGCTAAAACGTAAGTAAATGGTCCGCGCACCTTTCCATTTCCATTTATTTTGAGATTTAACATAGAAGAACAATTTTTGATAATACGACTTATAAATAAAAACCGAAATGATACTTCAGAGGTTTTAGGGGTACATTATTTATTGTCTCTGAAACTTATCTGTGGAACCGAAACGATAATAGTTTTTGAGTAAACCATTGCCATAGCTTTTACTGAACGCCCTTGCAAAAGTAAATCAAGTGACTTCTGTAACTTTATTAGTTACGCATCGCGTTGCGTAGGTACTATGCACGTGTCGGTCTTTTATCTTCAACAGGGTTGTCATAAGTAAAAACTTAGAATTAGTTTGTATGAAAAAATAACTGTAAAAAAAATATCATTCAGTCTAAAATATCTTCAAAATTAAGATCTTATCTTTTTGTTATCTGTGAAGAACTTCATAAATCATAGATGTACCTAATAAAAGTACCTACACCTGTTGTGGCAATCTTAAAGTCCCACTTCTATAGACGCAGGTTGTCTCTTATAGGAACGAGGATTGTAAGGAGATAATTTAGGTCTTAAATGGTTTAAACGATTATTATATTTATCTATTTATTTATATACTACGACAACGCACACATCGCCATGTAGCCCCAAAGTAAGCGTAGCTTGTGTTATGGGTACTGAGATGACTGATGAATATTTCTATGAATAATATACATAAATACTTATAATATACAGATAAACATCCAGGCACTGAAAAACATTCATGCTCATCATACAATTATTTTCCAGTTGTGGGAATCGAACCTACGGCCATGGACTCTGAAAGCAGGGTCGCTGCAAACTGCGCCAATCGGCCGTCCAACAATAATAAAAATATATTATACAATTGACGAACTTCTTAATGACAAGGCTGCTCTGCTTTTATCTATCACAAAATAAAAAACATTGATGTTGAAAAGAAGCAACTGTTGAGTTTATCGCCGGCTTCTTCTCGGTAAAATTCGTCTATGCGGGATGCAGTGTCAGAGTCAAAGTATAAAAGGCTTGACTTTTTAATTATTCGCTGGCGCTGTTAACTTTTCGATGGAAAAAAAAACCATACCTTACAAGTGTCAGCAAGACTCAGGAATCGAAACCAGGATCCGTCGTCGACGTCGTCCGATCCGACGTCGTGATCCGTCACAGATGATATGAAAATTCGCTATGAAAATTTAATGGGAAATGAGTATTGGGTAGGTTAGCGGCTTACATTTAGTCTTACTTACTAATCTATTGTTCGATTGACCCAGTTGCTGCAGTACTTAAGTAACTTGAGTTCAGCGTGTCATTAGGTATTGAAGGCAAAATAAATTTACCACTTTTTATACAATCAAATTGTAATGGCTACAATTTAACCATTATATGGTTAACAATGAATACAACTCATTTATCGTCGACAACCCACGTTCTGCAGCCGGGTAGGTAGAGGCCTCCTAGGTCTCCTATTTATAATCCACAACACATGTCCCACAGCTTGATAGAGGCCTCCTCTGTAGAAAGGTATAAGCTCAAACAATACTTATTATTTCATATTAGTTATGATAACTCGGACCGGCGCGGCGCGGCGTCTTAACATGCTTGCTGCAGGGCTAGCACGGGTGGGAGATAAAAATTATATCCCCCGATTATATCCCCTGACAAGAGATATAATTAACGTGCCCACCTGCTAAATCACTGGAACATGGAAAAGGAGAAGTTTACCTCCGTTTATTAATACACATATATTATTTGGATATTATTTCCACTTGTTGTGCGCCAGTGCTCTGAGAGTTGATAAAGCTGTGGGAGAGGATAAATTTATATCCTTATATCCCCGGGGATATAATTGTCTCCTGCCCATGCTAGACGTGCTGAGGTGTTGGACTGATTTAACAGAGAAACCTATAAATTTTCGTGTCAACCCGGAAATCAAACTCAGTGGACGGAAGACGGACTGTTCATTTCTTCTTTGCGCATTCATTCCTGCCGTATTCTTCTCAGTAGAATCAGGTTTAGAGTAAACCGGTGGAAAGGTCACTAGAAATAGCTGACTTGACTTTTCAAAATAGCCAGTACGGTTTGAAGCCGGTAGGCGTACTTGGAATAAGAATATATGTACGCTGTCTATGTAACTTGCACAAAGTACAAAGACAACAAACATGTTCGTAGAAACCTGAAACATAATTAACGTGTTTTTGTTCATTGCTCGTATTAAGCATTATAAAAACCTTTAGGTACTGTTCATTTAAGGCGCCCTCAACAATTGAGTAATAAGCATTTTAGTAGGTATCTATCCACAAACAATTAACTGACCTTTAAAATGCAAACAACTTATTTTAATAGCATGAGATTCACGTGAAGTGAAACACTTCATGATGGCAGTTGGACCCGACCCAATGAACTGCGTAATTTTACGCCGGTGTTTACGATTTACTTACGTGTCGCGTGACGTCATCTCACTCGCCTCTGTATCATTAGCATAACTAATGCGCGTGCGCAATCGAATGTCGGTTTTATCGAGAATTAAACCCAAAAACCAGCAAAACTAAACTATTTACCTGATAAGTGTAATAGAATGTCAAAGGACGTTACAGTTTTGCATTTCAAATAACCAATTTATCCGAAGGTTCTTGGTGACTGTCTCGTTAGTCTAGTGTTAGAATATTTAACTACGGATCACAAGGTCCTGAGTTCGAATTCCGGGAGAGGACAAAAATGGTTGTTTAGAGAATTTAACGTCCCAGCGAGCGAGCGAGCGACCCTTCTTTCTAAGTCCAAGGCTGTGGGTTCGAATCCCACAACTGGCAAATAATCATCCAGACGAATTGTATGTGTGATGTTAATCACGTATCTATTTCGTCCGGGTATTTATTTTGTATATATAAGCATTTATATATATTATTCAGAAAAATATTCACCAGTCACCTTAGTACCCATAACACAAGCTACGCCTACTTTGGGACTAGATGGCGATGTGTGTATTGTCGTTGTATTTATTTATTTATCTGTCAAAGTATTTTCATTACCAGCCCGAAGTTAGAAAATTGGCGGTGAAAATCAATTGTGGTAATAGTCGTAAACACCCACCGACCCACATTGGAAAGGGATCTGGTGGGCTATGTCTAAATCCGAAATGAGACTGGTTAACAAGCTGTGGTGGACTAAGGCCTAAAGCCCGTCTCATTCCGGGAGGAGACCTGTTCCCTGTAGTGGGCCGGTATTGGATCGATATGATGATGAGGATAATTTTCCGTTCGAACTTTTTAAGAAATAAACAAAAATATCTTTGTCAATAAACTTTATTATCAATTCCTGCTGTTATTAGGTATTCGTACTAGTGGACAGATTGATCACTTGCGGAATATTGTATACTCCGAAGGTAGTAACATCACGCTGAGATTCAAATTTAACTTGATCGACAACTCCGATAATTCAATGGCATTCCCGCAAATAAAGTACGAAGAAGACTTTAGCGAGAATTCCTTTGAGCACTAAAAATAAAAGGTTATTTTCAGTTTTAAATGAAAAATGTAACCGCTGTCAGTTGAATTGTTATAGCGAATGAATTAAAATATTTGACCTCTGTTAGAATGTGACCCCTATGATTACGAGCGATACATCTCTGTTGCTACATAAGGAGTTTATTCAATGATGTATCTAAATGGCATACTGATTCCTTTGTGATTTTATAACTTTTACCAGCTGTTGCACGCGGCTTTGTACACGGTTTTTTGTTTTATATTAAATCCTGAAGGAGTACATTTTGCCGGGATAAAAAGCAGCCTTTGTGTTAATCCAGGACAAAATCTATCTCGATTCCAAAATTCTGTCAAATTGGTTCAGTAGTTTTTGCGTGAACGAGTAACAAACATCAATCCATCCATAAAAACTTTCTCATTTAGAAGTAGCATGGTATTAATGGTCTCATAAGAACGCGTCACACAGCGAACGATGGAGAGAGCTATGCTCGGATTTTTTTTACGTGATAGGATAAGAAATGAGAAGATCTGTAGAAGAACCAGAGTTACCGACATAGTTCAACGAGTCGGGACGCTGAAGTGGCAATGGGCGGGGTACATATACTCGTAGCTCGGAGAACTGACGGACGTTGGGGTGCCAAGATGCTGTAATCGCACTGAAGGCGCACAGAGCAAGATGCTAGGCGTAATGAGATAAAGGCCAGACCATCGCCGGCCATATATTACAATATAATTGGTGGAGTACTGACGTGCTGTCAATCGCACATTTAAAACAAAGAGTGGTTATGCCAGTCACTTGAGAGCACATCAGGTACGCTCATAATAGCTAGGAGTCGCTGTGGTCGGATACGGCCAGGAGGATATATAAACGCAGCGTTTGTAGACCCCCGACGAGTTGAAATGATGACATAAAACGAGTCAGAGGACTCGCAGGGCGACGCTGGACCCAATCGGCAAAAGACCGTAGTATTTGAAACTCCCTACAAAAGACCTATGTCCAGCAGTAAAAGTCAATTGTCTGATATAATCATGATGATGATAGATATAGTCCTTCTATCTCACAAAGATCGCTTAGCTTCGGTTGTAATAGACAGTGTACCGACATGGATTTGAATGATGAAATACACTTTTCTTATACACTAAAGAAAAAAGTTGTTACATAAATATAGACACAATGGAGTAAGAGGTTAAAATTAGGTGGCATAATCACTACAAATGTTGCAGCGATTAGGCCAGCTAAGTAGTCTTCTTAAAATTAAGGAACTACTTGCAATATTTTTACCATCAAATGCATCGTCATCATCATCATATCACACCGGCCCACTTCAGGGCACGGTTCTCCTCCCACTAGGAGAAGAGGTGAAGCCCCTAGTCCACTACGCTGGCCCAGCTTTCCGGTACGATCTCCTCCCACAATGAGAAGGGGTTAAGGCTGTAGTCCACGCTGGCCCTGTGCGCATTGGTGGACTCCACACACCTTTGAAAATATTATGGCGAGCTCTCAGACATGCAAGTTTCCTCACGATGTTTTCCGTCACCAAGTAATAATTTGATTACTTAAAACGCATATAACTTAGAAAAGTTGGAGATGCGGTGCTGGGAATCGAACTCGGCCCCCCAAAAGGTAAGTCGAGCTCATACCCACTAGGCTATCACCGCTTCAATCACATGCATACGAGCTTATTACTTCGTCTTCATTAGATACATACCTACTGTACTTCTCAAGGTTGATAAGAGTCTGTCATGTATCTCTCTCTAAAGTAAGTTGCCGAAATTGTTATTTTCTCCTAGTGTTGGTAGAAACTACAATTGAAGTTATAGTACCTACTGATAACGTTAACAAGTTGTGTAACATCGTGCTAAGGGTAAATTATTGCATAATCGTGACTAATCATAGCAAAATGCCTTTGAGATGGTCACGAGACGACCGTTGTGCTCTAGTGCCAAAATGTAGATCGATGACTGAAATATCTCCACTGCTCAATGAAGTTACATAATAAATCTTATGTGTATTGATACATAACATATTATACGTAAACATCATTATGGCTTACGTGGAAATTATTCGACGTTCTCGCAACGTCAACCATGTCGGAAACTTGGCTATTAGATCCTCTACAGACGTACTACGTACAGCAGTCTAAACAAGCTGCATTGTTGCAATGCTGTGTTCCAGTCTGACGAGCATGGTTGCTGGTGTGATTAAAGATTCATAAGGCTCAACACCTACGCCTCAATTTAATGGATACTGGGTGGCATGTTGCAGGACGTACTCCTTGCATGCCCTGTAAAGTTTTGCTCTGTTTATAGGCGATCGTTTCCAATAACCGTCATCTGCTTGATCCGTCAATTAATACTTTAAAAAAAAGTTTCTGAGAGTTGGAAGTTCGTCTTTTCGTATTTCAGCAGCGATGACGACACTATGTTCCATAATCCTCACTCTTATCATAGAGAATATTGTTATTATTCCTTTGTGAATCTACTACTGTGCACAGTGGCGTGCTTAGAGGGTATGCACAGGGTATGCAGATGATATAAAATGAAGAAAATCCCCAGTGCAAGTTATAAATACTTAAGGGTAGGCTTTTCATAACTCTTACAATGCCTATCCTTTTTTTTATAACTCCTACTGGAGATTTTCTTCATTTTATATCATCTCCTGTGCATACCCCCTATACACGCCACTGACTGTGCACTAGTAGGAAGAGTTCTGTAAAGATAAGTCGTCGTAGTAGTTAAACTCCCGTCCTTTTGTGTTTGTTTATTTTTATTATAACCAGCAGTGGATGTTGATGATGGAGATTCAATTATATTGTTTCAATTGTTGCAGATATCGCAATCACAACTGGGGACCAATTAGAATTTTATACAAACAAAACGAAAACAAACGATGAGGGCGTCCGATTTAAAGAGCTGACCGCATTGGCTCATGATGCAGTGCACAACATGCTGTTGTTTGTTGACAAACAAAACGACAACGCATCCATATTCAGCTACAATTTACTCACGAAGAAATACCAGCCTCTCGTGGGCAAGCGGTCTTCCGAAAATATTCAAGGGCTAACAATCGATCCAGTTACAGGGAAGATGTTCTGGACGGATACTAACGAAAGAAGTATATATTGGATCTCGCTGTGGCCGAGATCCAAGAACATCTATGGCTACCTTTTGATTAAAATGGATGATGAGATCCCCAGGGATATTGCAGTTGATAGTTGTAGAGGGTAAGTTTTCTTTGTAAGTAAAGTGGGATTTTCCTATGATTGATCGTGTTACAAACTATATATCCAACAAATACCTTTAAAAGGTGCCATTAAAATTCATAATTAAAATGGAGGTAATGTTTTTAATGTGTCCTAGTATATCAATCTTCGTACCTAATTATAGTGCACTTATAAAATTCTCTAGAATTTAGGTAACGTGATAAATTATGGTAAAAAAATAAATCAACTGAAGATTCTCAAACGTTGCATTGAATATTTTTTACCTAACATACGATTCCTTTTCAGCTATATTTACTGGACGAACATAAACATTTCAAAGGCAACGATTGAGAGAGCGCGATTCGACGGAAGTGAAAGGACCACCATTGTTGATACTGATATCCACATGCCTGTTAGTATCGCTATCGATCAACGTACAAAACGGCTATACTGGGTCGACGATAAAGAAGGAATACATTATTCCATTGAGTCAGCCGATTTAGATGGGCGAAATAGACAGAAAATATTGGTAGGGACATACCATCAGCCTAATTCCTTGACTGTCACAAAAGACAATATTTATTGGGTAGATTGGGGATTCAGATCAGTGTGGAAACTGTCGAAAAACGCATCCAGTGCCGAGCCGGAGGAATTCTTTAAATTTAACAATGAAGTTCCTTTTGGTATAGTTTCAAACTATAAGATCGCAGACCAAACTGATGGAGTGGATGAATGTAAAACTTTAACGAACCTATCGCAAAACAACACTGCCATTAACGATTCCATACGCATTCCTCAAGATGTGGGATTGTTCTGTCTCCACGGAGTGAAAACAGGACAACTAGAATGCAAGTGTTCCACTGGTTATATTGGTGATCGGTGTGAAATCTCCGTTTGCCAGAACTTCTGTCTGAACGGCGACTGCAGTGCTTCTAGCGATGGTCAACCAACCTGCAAGTAAGTCCACTAGATCTGAAATTATGCAATAAACTTGTGTTATATGTAAACTATAACTGGAATTATAGGGCCATGAAAGAAGGTACAAATACTGTCTGTCATTTCGTATTAGATCACTACTTAGATCATAGACAAACGTTGTAAAGCTGTCAGTTCTATTAATAGATAACGACAAATTAGCAATCAAAAAGGAACGGCGCTTAACTACATATGTAAAAAAAAACCGTATTCCTGGCAAAGTACATTGTGCTGTTTTGGCACTACGAAAAGCCATAAATCAAAAGAAGAAGAAGAAAAAACCGTATTCGGTACACACATATATATAATAATACGATGATGAATAGAAGTTTTGGTGTGACAAAATTTTCAATTTTACCGTTGATTCTAGATGCAGAAACGGTTTCTCTGGGCCTAGATGTGAGGCGAGTGTTTGCTATAGCCAGTGTTTGAACGATGGTGAATGTTCGGTGAGCGAAACAGGAAAGCCTGTTTGCAAATGTGCTCATGACTTCGAGGGCGACAGATGCGAGACTCGTAAAATTATACCTACTACAATTGCACCTGCTATTGAATCTTGCAAGTAAGTTTTTGATTTATAATATAAAGAATATAGTTATCTATCGCAACTTCGTTTACAGATAAAATTAAGTAGTGCGAACTTTTCTTACTTCTCCCTGAAAATAAACACACTGAGTCTATTGTATAGAAGCAGGCGTTACTTTGCGGAAATCCATGATATATTATCAAAATTAAGCTTAATTTGCTATACTCCACACCAAGCAGATCGTCGGTAATGTACCCTCTACGTTCGCGTTTCGCTCCGAAACTTGAGCATTCTCAAGAGTTGTTGAGTTAATTTTTGACTCAACAATTATTCATTGTAAAGTCAACATCTCCTGCTTTTCGCGGAGTATAGCAAATTAAGCTTAATTTTGATAACACACTGAGTCTACAAAATAAAGGCTATAACTGTGATGAAGTAATTAAGATATAAAAAAGGTTAACAAACATTTTACCACATGGTGTTTACCACAATCTCGCCGGATGGAAAGCGAAGATATAACTAAGACGTGAGCTATTATGAAAATTAAGCTTAATTTGCTATACTCCGCGAAAAGCAGGAGAATCTGTAGGAGATGTTGACCTTACAATGAATAATTGTTGAGTCAAAAATTAACTCAACAACTCTTGAGAATGCTCAAGTTTCGGAGCGAAACGCGAGCGTAGAGGGTACATTACCGACGATCTGCTTGGTGTGGAGTATAAGGATTGAAGAAATTATAAATAACACCATTCAGATTCTCCTCACAGATCAGAAATACAAGAAATTAGTTGAGGTGTTCAAATAGTACCTACACTATAGGATATATTTTAGTTGTTATACCGAATTAGGTACATTCGTCTTCTTTGTCGTAACACTCTTGCCAGAGTGGTCGTGGTCATCACGGTGGGGCATTGTTTGTGGCAGTTGTTACTCGCCTCACGATCATTCGCCACTTCTCCCTGTTTGCAGATAGTCTGGTACACTCATGCAAGGGACCTCCCACTGAAGATTTGATTTGATCGGTCAACCGCATGGGTGACCTACCGCGTGCCTAGTGCCTTCTAACTTGCCCTGCACAACAACGTGTTCTATGGAGTTGTTGTCTCTCCGGGAGACGTGTCCGAAGAATTTGAATATTACATATTCTTATCATAAACGCAAAACTGATTTCGTGTTTAAACTGTTTTCAACAAAAACAACTGTACCGATTTCGATGAAGCTTTCTGCTTTGATTAATTGTTAATAATGCTTACAGTTGCACAGCAGTTACCTCAGGCAGCAAGAACGAAGATGCGTTCGTAGAATCAGACGTCTGCAGTACAGGATGGGATACTGTACGAGACCCAATATTGATGGTGCTTGGGACACTGACCGGACTTCTGTGTCTAGTTTGTGCTTTACTGATCACGAAGATCCTGCATTTAAAGAAAAGACCTAGGTAAGTGTTTAATGCTTATTTAAATACTAAGTATATAATAATAATAATAATCCTTTATTGCCATACTCTATTGTTAATACAAGAACTCGAAGAAAATTATTGCCAATTTATTATTAACAATATGGCACATGGCCGCAAAGCAAACCCAGCCTTATGCTGTGCATTGGCAACAATGGTAAGCGCTAATTTTCAGTTGGCTCCAGTATCAAAATGAGCAAACAACCGCGCTGCCCGTTGCGTTATTATTATAACAAATTTTAATAAAAAATTTAAATAAATTGTAAAAAGAACAAATAAAACGAACACAATCATTACATATTTAACAGTAAAAAGTAAAAAAAGGGTGTATTAAGTAAAAAAATAAATAACAAATAGGTGTAAAAAAATAATAATAATTTCTACAATTACATATATTCAAATTAAAAAGTTCAAAAATAAACAATACTACAAATAAATTGATAATCTGATTGAATGCATTTATATTTATTTATTTCAAACATTCTCATTTGGTATAGATAAATCTACTATGCCTGATCCTTTGTTTGTTTGTGTGTCCTTACTTTACGCCCTTAATACTTAAGAAACTAATACACTTCATTTTTGGCATAGAGTTAGTTGAAGGACGGAGTAGTAATATAGGCTACTTCATATCGCAACAAAATAGACGGTTCGCAGTCGATTTGCAAAAAATCGTCATAAACGCGGACGAAGAACGCAGGCGACAGCTATAGTATTCTAATAACATTCATCATCTTAGTCCGGGGCCTCTGAACATTCTATTACCTACTGGTCGCAGGCCTCTTCTCTCAGAGACCTATTCGACTAATTATGTGCTAAATTTTATCAAGATTATGTTCAGTTTCATTTTATTTATGTTCAGCCGTAGAGCTGAACATAAGTAACAAACACGTTTTGGCATTCATAATATTTGTATGCAAATGGAAATAAAGCAGAGACGTTTTGATTCTTTAGGTTCGAAGGTTCACACGACAACTATGAAATATTTATAAGCGATTTTTTACTTCCCCGTAATTCTTCGAAAAAAACTAGTATAGCTTAAATTAGCCTCTTACATTATCGTAATCGTTGTTATAGTAGGAGTTACCTTTTATTATTATTGTGATTTGCTAGTCAAAATAGATCCATTCATTAATTAGAACAACATTTAAAAAAACTTTGTTATAAATAAATAGATTGTTTTTTGGGCAACTGAATCTCATAATGATGTGATACATTAAACAAGAAGACGTACAAACTACTGTTAGTATTTAATAAAAAAAAACCATACTAATTACTCAGAATCAAGAACATACAGAAACCGTGAACATGACTAATATTCAAGCTAGCACCTAAAACCACTCCACTTTAGTAGTGACAGGCGGTTAGCCACTTCATTAATTTAGCAGTTGACATGATATTTTACCTCTAATGTTCTAAACGTTTAACATAAAACGGAGAAAATGGGAAAGGTGCGTGATTTAGCAATATTCCGCGGGTGTAAAGTGAGACGTGCTCGGGATGTTTTCTCTATTTTTGAACAATAATGCTTGAATGAGGATTCTGGTTGTTCTTCTTAACTCTGTGATTAATTATTTAATTAAGTGTTCTAGGATTGGTGAGTCCATTTTGCTCGCAAACATAGTCAGGACATTTTGCTTGCAAGCATTGGAGCTTGAGCGCAGCCTTGTCAATAGCGACGGTGTTTTTTTTGTATACTAGTATACATAAATGTCGTCTGTCGTTACATTAACTTTATTCGTATACTGGCATAAAAGTCGTTACATTAACTCTTTGGAACGGTTTATAATATTTAGTCTAAAAATAAATAACCTTATATCCTAAGTGCCAATTATATACGTGTCTTTGCTTTACGTAGAATTACGCAATAAATTGCAAACGTGCAGAATACACGTGTTAAGTAAATAATAAAAATTTTAGGTATTACTTAAATTAATGTTTATAATTACACAATTCAAGGTAGAATGATAGCAAGGTGAATTGGAATCACATCCAATACAGGCATGTAACAACAAAAACAATTGTTCCTCAACCTAACGGATTCCCCAATGACCTTTTACTAGGATCCCAGTATTTAAAAGAGGTTTACTTCCAATCTAAAATAATACCGAAAGTAGCAAAGGTAAAGCTTTGTGGATAGGTAATGATGATAAAATAATCTATATCACAAACTTCTTATTTTTATAATTTTTGAATTCCTGTGGTGCGGTTAAGGGTGAAGCATTAACATCGTGAGGTATGCCTGCGAGTTCTCCATAATGTTTTCAAAAGCGTGTGAAGTCTACCAATCTGCATTTTACCAGCGTGGTGGTTACAGCCTACATCCTTCTCTTTCTAAGAGGAGACGCGTCTCCGAAGTCGACCGGTGATTGGTTTATACTGATGAGGATAATCTTTTGCTGTGGAACTTTAATCCCCTTTGGGTATGCATCCCCATTGAACTAATGATCAGTCCAAAAGAGGCTCCCTTTGATTCCCGATTCGGACAAATAATTAAGTGTTATGTAACTGCCCGTGTGACGTAAGAAAATTGGCCAATTTTCTTCAGATTTCTTCAAGGTTCAGAGAGCACGTAAAGAAGTCAATCCTTGTTATTAGAAATGTGTTTGTAATACTTAAAACCTTACAACCCGTAGGTATTGCAGCAAGACGGAGAGTAAGTTAGAGAGAGTCTATGCCCAGTGAGGCTATTAAGAAAATAACTTACCCTTTTCTTACTAAGCATGCTGAGGTTTATGCATCTCAGTCTGCTGCCATAGAGATCTGATCTCTCTCTCTCTCTGATCGGACCGTTAAATTCATGTAAAATATTTGTCCACAGGATAAAAAGGCGTATAATAGTCAACAAGAACGTTACCCCGCTCACCGCGCGACCGGACCAGTGCGAAATCACGATTGAGAACTGCTGCAATATGAACATTTGCGAAACTGTAAGTAATGCTTATGATTTCTGTAGCCTTAGTACCTATATAAGTAAATAATAAAGAATTACTCACTAAAGTCGGTGAAAATGAGAATATAATTAGAAGTATCAGAAGAGGGAAAATGATTTGCCACCTATTAAGACATGATGAATTTATCACGAATATAATTCAGGGGAAAAGTAGATTGACGGGGGACGAGGACATCCGAGACTGGCTTTTATGGGACAAATGAAACGAAAGTTGCAGTGGGTGCTTATAAAGAGGTAAGAGAAGGAAAGGAATGGTAAGAAAAGGTATGAAAAGGCTACACCGACAAGGGCTCTTAAGTTTAAGAAGAAGAACAAGTAAATGAACAAGATAGAATGAATGAAGAATGAGTAAACGAAGTACCTGTATGAACTGCATGCGCATAATCGAATACACGGTTCTAAGTTTAGAAACAATGTAAACGACACAGTTAAATGAATTTAACTCACTTTTTTATGTTTAAATACACATCACACTTGCTAAGGAACAATAAATTAACTGGGTACTGGCCACTATACTCAACGGGCGTACTAATGAACTTGGCATAAAGTCGGAATAGCTTCGCATTGTTTCGTCTGACAGCACCTTTAAAATATACATTTTTGTGTTTAGACATTTTGAAGCAGCTGATCAGATTAATTATCTATTTGAATATTGTTTTCTTCTACATGAAAACGCCCTATGCTTCTTATAACCAAACTTTTTTTTTATTATTTGTTACTAATGAATAGTAGATTCGTCACTGTTGTAACAACAAAAAAGTCACCGTGTATTCGCAGTATCGCTCTAATTTACATAAATCGCCTACAACTGTCCTCTGTAGGAATGAACGGTTTGCTCATAACGACCAAGCTGGGCAGACAGTTTTGAGATCGCAATAGACGGTAGTACCTAGTAACACAGAGGACGCTGCGGGTTTTCCGTTATATTACCTCAGTCGCCTCGTACGACACGCGCAGATAGTGGAGGTGATGTCAACTGTGTTCTGATCTGCCGTCACTTCACGGCACCTATCTGTCTCTGATCATCGGCTCATCGGCTCTGACGTTATGCCACGTTTATAATAAAGCCAGACTTAAGCAAGAGTTCTGGAAATCCATTTTCCTATTACTCAATTAATTATTACTAATTGTGTAATCCGTAGAAAAAAATCATAGGCACAATGTGGATAATTAACAAAGCAATACCTTATAAATTATGCAAAAAAAAATGTCACCATCAGGTACACAATAGCTAGAAATATTTAAGAGAATTGGATCATCAGGTCAAGTGCAATGATTGTTTGCAATTTCATTGACGATTCGTCATCAGCTCGACTTTTTTTATTTTAACAATTATTATTATGCTCTGGTCAACTGCCGTCCGTAGTTAAACCCTGAATAAGTCTATTTACTAATTTATGAGTGAGATCAGGTCGTATAGTAAGTACCTAGGTACATTTTATCTTGTACTCTGTTTTAAATGATTTGTAGTAAGGTACGTACTAAATTATTTTGGTCACCCGTATTTGAGAAAATCATGGAAAATTCTAAGCCATGCAGGTTTCCTGACGATGTTTTCCTACAACGTTAAAGAAAGTTATAATGAAACTCAAATAACTACGAAAAGTTAAAGGTGCCGGGAACGATTGAATATTTAATTAGTTATTGAAGTAAAGCGGTGATAACCTATTGGTTTACACTTCGGCTTCTTTTTCGAGCGGACTGAGTTCGATCCCGAGTCGATCTCAATTTTCGGAGTTAACGTTTTATCTAACGACGAACAAGTCAATGCATAATTAACTAACGCCTATTCTAAGAACATGCATCATCCGCTTACCAATAGTTTATTTCTATAGACATCATTATGAAAATTAAGCTTGATTTGCTATACTCTACGAAAAGCAGGAGAATCTGTATGGTGAAATTTATAATTTCCCCAATCCTTATACTCCACACCTCCTAAGGATTGGAGAAATTATAAAAAAACATATAAATTATAAAAGTAATTATAATTTTTCTGCTTTTCGCGGAGTAAGGCAAATTAAGTTTGATTTTCAAAATATATCATGGAATTCCGCAAAGTAACGCCTGCTTCCATCAAATATATTGGGTTGGGTTTGTAATAAGTAAGTTATTGCTTAACATATTGGCTATGTATTATGAAAATAGATACCTACGGGTTAATTACAGCATTATCTAAAGGGAAAACTGTAATCTTAATCATCTCACTTGGAACACAAATGTATACTGTGGAGCACATCGTGATTATAAGTGTCATCAGACACTGATTATGAGGGGTCACTTTCCGAACAAAACACGACGCGTTTTAATAAATAACTGCGTATTATTAATTACTCTATGCCCTCAACTTTCATTCCGTTACATTTCTCTGACTAGAAATAAAACTAATGCCCTTTTTCATAAAATCGGATGCCTAATGATTTGGGTGATATGATCATTTCGATTCCTAAAAAATCGTTGAATGAATTAACCGAAAAAAAAACAATATTTAAACCTTGGATTCAACTGAGAAAAAGCGGACAAGAGATTCAGTAGTTGCTTTTTTTCTCTGACATCAAAATTGTACCTACAAATTAATAAGAATCTTAAGCGCTTATTATTAATTTGTAGGTACAATTTTGATGTGAAAAAATGAATTTTATTTAACTTAGATTCGTTTTAATGGCGTCTGTTTTTGGAGGTTTTTGTAGCCTTCACGGTAAATTTGGAGCAGTGGTGTTATCTAGAATTATTTAGTTACCTGCTACTAGGTAGGCACGTATAAATTACCACGCACATGCAATTTGTTAATGTTTTTTTAATATTTCACTTCGTTAGAGGTAAAACTGATTGCCACTCTCTGAACTCCCAATGCCTAGGCCATTTACTGTTGCCAATACTTTTAGCTACATGCTATGCCAACTAGCTCAAAGTTTATTAGCAGGGTATACAGCAAAACATATTGTATTTTCTCAATCAAACGCGGAAATATTCATTACAAACTTTTGTTTTACTTATGTATTTAAACTCTTTATTTGTACACCACTACACAGTTAGGAAAATAAAGGACGAATAGAGAGAAACACAAAGACTGGAGTAGAAAACAAAAGGCGCCCTATGGCTTAAAAGCGATAAGGCCGCCTTTTGTTCACACCTAGTAAATTTACTGACTGAAATGAAAACAAAGACATATAACAATAATAACACATAATGTAAAACGCAGGTAGGTACAATGGGCGGCCATATCACAAAGACAAGACAGAAGGCAATTATCTCCCCGGACAAAGGATAAAAAATTATCTTCTCCCACATCTTTATCAAATAATATGTGTGTAATTAAAACGGGGATAAACTTCTTTTATTCCATGTTCCCGTGGTTTAGCAGGTGGAAACTGACTTATGTCTCCTGCCCGTGCAAGCCCGGCGAAGGAAAACACAAATATCAATATGCGTAATAGATATTGTTTTACATGCAACAGTGCACAAATTTGCGTATTAATTTTACAGTACCATATAGCATCTTTTGTATTACTTAAATAATACTTATCTCAGTTTTCATATCACTCATTTTAAGTTACATTAAAGTCAAGGGCATTGGTAGGTATACACCGGAAGGTAAATATAACTGAAACAAACCAGTTAGCAGCGGGAGTTTACAAATAATATAAAACTGACTAGAGAGTTTTATATTTTAATGCCAACATAAAAACACTGTAACAGGTTTATTTTTTTGTCCTCCACTTATATGGTAGATTGATGCACGAAGTAAATTTAATTAATGTTAAATTAAAGTTACATAAATTAATACAGTATTTAACGATCTACGACTTCGTCTGCTCAGTACGACTGTCTATGTATGATGTTCTTTAAGACAAAGATAGAGGCTTTTTTATGAAAAACCCTTTTTATTGTGATGAAATGGCCGAAAATTGTATGGTAGTCTGCCCCAGACAAACCGGCGATGAGATCGCTGTCATAAAATAGTACAGATTAACAACGTAAAATGCAGTCGCAGATAAAAATTAGGAACGTTGACAAAAGTAGGTTTTATGCTACCTTTTTGCCATGTTGATATACTCGTACCTACTCACTCTATAAACACATAATTGAGTTATTCTTTACTAAATTATATTTATCTCACATTATACAATTCGTTGGACTTAGCATAGCAATTAGAAGTTTGAAGAAGCTCTATGGGTTGGTCTCTAACCTCTAACTTTTATGAGTTATGTGCGTTTTAATTTATTCAAAAATCAGTTGCTTCAACGGTGAAGGAAAACATCGTGAGGATACCTGCATGTCTGAGTGTTCTAAATATTGTTCGCAAAGGTGTGTCGAGTCCACCAATACGCACTAGGCCAGCGTGGTGGACTACAGCCTTAACCCCTTCTCATTGTGGGAGGAGACCCGTGCTCTGTAGTGGACCGTTAATAGGTTGACGTGATTATAAGTTTGATGATAAGGCCTTGGATCGATATGTCCCAGATGTCTAGATATCGATGTGATCGAGACAGAAAGTGTCCCACTAAGATCGTTTGCTACCCGTGTAACCCATTGTTACCTACAGCTGTATCAAAGTACGGACAGTAGCACGGACAAAATTTTTTTTTTCATTCGACTACAAGTCAGCCCTTAACTACAATTTTACCTGGTGGTAAGAGATGATGAAGTCTAAGATTAACGGGCGAACCTGTTGGGGTAGTCAAACCGCTAATCGGTTTGTACGTGTAATCGCCGTGGGTTCGACGGCCAATTGGCGCAGTTTGCAGCAACCCTGCTTTCTGAGTCCAGGGCCGTGGGTTCGATTCCCACAACTGGAAAATGTTTGTGTGATGAGCATGAATGTTTGTCAGTGTCTGGGTGTTTATATGTATATTCTATGTATTTATGTATATTATTCATAAAAAAAATATTCATCAGTCGTCTTAGTACCCATAACACAAGCTACGCTTACTTTGGGGCTAGATGGCGGTGTGTGTATTGTCGTAGTATATTTATTTATTATTTATTTATTTATTCGATTTCCACAACTGGACAATATTTGTGTGATGAACATGAATGTTTTTCAGTGTCTGCGTATTTATCTATATATTATAAGTATGTATTTATTTATATTATTCATAAAAATAATTGATTAGTTATCTTAGTACCCATAACACAAGCTACGCTTACTTTGGGACTAGATGGCGATGTGTGTACTGTCGTAGTATATTTATTTATTTATTTAATCGCACTGGAACACTAAATCGCGGCACGTCTTAGTCGGTAGGGTAAATCTATAGAACGAACAAAGTTATCTGCTATATGATTACAAATATAGATTCCTCTTTTTGTTACAGCCATGCTTCGAACCCAGAAACGCAATCAGACCAACACTAGGCGACGCGAAACCTGGAAAAGAAGAGAAGAGAAACCTTATAGCCAACATGGAGAGTCAAGACGACATTTACTAGCATCGCACCATATCATAACGTACTTCGGTATTTGATGATGAGTCCAAAGTTTTACAATTGTGATATTCGATATAGGCATACCGACTAGTACCGTTATAGTAACGTTATTTCGTTATGCAAATTGAAAATATGGGATTTGCTATGAGATATTTTTGTATATCCGCTAAAACGCGGCTGTATTTATAGACTGTTGGTAGTTAAGAGACGGAAACATCTATCAGTTATGATGAAACTTTTTCAATTGATATATAAACCAAAATTTTCTATACCTTATTATGTGGACGTAGTTAAACGAAAAGTACATTTTCAGACATAATTATAAGGCCTTACAGAGAAACTAGCAGAAACTAGCATAACTTCTAAATACGGTTTTTTCCACGCTCCGACGTTTGAACGCTATTGCGACGTTATGCCCTATTCATTTCTAAAGCCTTGAATGAATCGAGACCATGTACCTCAATGCAAATTTTATCCTTTTCGTTTAACTTCGTCCACGTATGCGATGGAAAATAGATATGCAATTATAATTTAAGTGTAAAAATGATCAAATTGAGCATTTTTGTTAATTTTATTTGCCATTTATTTGTTAATTTATTTTTGGTGTCCGGCTCTTGACCCCCGTATATATTTAAAAGCCCTATAGGTTTATATAAGGCAGCTAAAAATCCAAGAGAATATTTAGGTACTTACGAGTATATACTTAAGATAATGTTTGCGGGCTGTACGAAGATTTGTAGGTTTACAGTGATGGTTTGTTTTATTTATTTAGATTATTATATTACAATATTGCATAAAATGTTGGCATATATACTTATCTTAACTCTTATTACGAAATCTACTACTAAATGTTGCCTTAATAGATTATCACGGCCTGTAACTTATACCAATGACTTAAATTTAACCTCCTTTTATTTCGGTAAAGATAAAAAAATCATACCTATTTAATAAGCATAAAGAGCGGAAAATATAAATAAGTTTTAGTATGCAGAAATATTAATTTTACAAGGGACATTATTTTGATCACACAGTGCCTTTTTCCACTTTTGATTCATATGAATTAGTTTATTGGCGAGATATTATTTTCTATTACTATAATAGTTTTATTGGAAGTAAATACGTTGGCAACGCTTCGGTCAATAATGTAGGCATATAAAATTTCTCACATTTCGTTTCTAGGGTTTCTTTTACGAGTACCTACTGATATGTACTTATTTTTTTGTAGTTAAAATTATAGATTTCTTTCTTACCCAAGCAGGGGTTCCCAACCTTTTTAAGCCAGCTACACACTAACAACAGATATTTGTAACGGCACCCACGACACGCCTTAAGTTGTTGAAATAGATAGGCACAATAAATAAAACATTAACTTTATCATAAAAAAACAAGAAAGAAAAAAATAGTGATCACCACACAATTTTTTAAAGTGTGGTCAAATCAAAAAATTAACGACGCTTGAATTGAACTTTATTGTTGATTTTTTTTAAATACACAAGGAGCGCATAGCCACCTCTATACTTTTAACTGCGCTCCAGGGCGCCGTGGCACCCAGGTTGGGGAGCCCTGAGTTAAAGAACAAAAGTTGGATTGTTTATTAAAATGTATTTTGTAAATAACCCTGTATAAAATAAACAGTAGGACTGTTCAAAATAATCTTTTTACTAGGCTACTTGTTGTTATCTACACTCTAATAATTGATGGGCTATGATTTTTTTTTTTTTATGTTTTTGCTCGGGGTGTTTTGTTAGCGATAGCGACTGACTTACCCGCAAATGGAACATTGGTAAATAAATGCTAAAAGCTAAATGGTAAAAAATAGGTAAATATTTAATTAATTAAAGAATAAAAAAAATCTTGCATCTAGATATCGTCCATAATTCGCCAGGTAGGGAATTCTTTTATGGAAAATAAGCAAAACTGTACTAACACGGTGTTTAAAAAGTGAACATACAAGCTGTTATACCATGTTAGTTACGTGGTATGGAGTTATCAACGACGAAAATGTATTGCAAAGTGAAAATTATTTCATAACTTTATGTGCCACGATTTTACCTAAATTTATCAAATCGAGTCAGAGTTTGTGTTGTTTTTCACAGACCTAAAGATTTGCGCAGGATTCGGTTTAGGACCGCATTTACATATATTTATGAATTATTCACCAAAATCATGCTCCGAGCCCAAAAAAGCCTCTTACAAAACCTACGAACTTTTAAACAAGTTTTTTTAATAGGCAAGTGTTTTTAAAATGCAGTAGGTAAGAATTTATAATTTATTGGCTTAAAACAGTTTTTTTTTCGTATTAAAACACTTAAAATCGTTCTCATTAGAAACGAACGTTTTACTGTTTATAAATCTGCAGCGCGCAACTCCTTATTCAATCGAAAAAAAAACATTAAGATCATACGTACCTCTTGCGAGGTCGAGGTACCAAAAAATTGATTTATCCGAGCACTTTTTTCCTTGGAAACTTTTAATCAAAATCGACCCGACGCCCTTTGGATAGCCACTTAAGTACGGTACAGCAAAACATCATAAAAAATGGCAAAGCGATAATATAGCAATAAATTAAAAAGCAATAAAAATATTATCAATTTCAGAAAGTGGACGCAACGACCCAGAAAAATAACAATTAGCTCCGTTAATTTATTAATTTTATCATTCATTATGTTTACGCTTTTAGAATCAGGTGCTTACACCTACCTACCTACCTTTTTTCTTTTTTAAAATAAAGTTGCGTTAAATCTAATAATGCACAGACGAATATAAAATCATGGACCTTTAATTATTTCCAATTAGAACGAAATTCACTTATTAATCACCTACACATTAGATCATTAAACTAGATTAAAGATTACAAGTTTTGCCTACTTATGTTATCCTATTTATCAATCATATACCTAATTTTATAAATAGAAAAGTTCCCGTTAAAAACTTCTTTGGCTTCCCTTGAATTTTTAGCGGTTGAAAAAGTCGATCTTAATTCTGTTATACTTACTCACTAAAATCACTAAACTAAACTGACATTATTAAATAGTGATATCTTTATCCAAGAGATACAGTGTACTACTTTTAGACCTAGAATAAAATGGCAGTTCTTTACCGTTTTATTGTCGTACTTGTAGCCTCGAGATTAGATATATTGTTCCTGGGCCCTGGTGGGAGGCTTTGGCCGTTGCCATTACCACCCGACAAAGACTTACCTAGCGTCAAGCGAGAGCCTCAAAACCGTAGGGGATGGATTTAAGATAACCGTCATACCTCTAAATAGCCGGTTAAAGTTACCATCTTTACTGTAACATCACGCAGTGAGATTGCAGTGTCAAAGTCAAAGTCAATTCAAAGTCAAAAATATGTTTATTCAAGTAACCATAGATGGCACTTTTGACGCGTACATGAGAATTACACGGTAGTGATATGATGGCGATAACCATATTCGTAAACTTAAAACTAAAGCTACGAGGGTTCCAAATGCGTCCCGGTCTAAGAAGAAGCCAACAACAAACTTAGCCGGGTGTTCTTTTTTTGTTATTACCATCTCACAGTGTCATTTAAAATTATTAGATGAGCAACCTGGTTAGAGCAATAAATCACACCCAAGCTTTTTTATCGATTACGTAGTCCTTTATAATATAATAGGACTTTTCTAGCTTTCAAGCTTACGTATAATACAAACGTTTAAAAGTGCTAACTTGTAAAGTAATAAAAAAAATGTCTAGGAATTGTGTGCCAATTAATTAGCGCCTACACATATATTGAAGTTAAGACTTGATAACGGTAATGTATCAGAAAGTTAGGTATTTTTTGCTTAGTGATCCCAAACATCTCTCTGCTCTCTACAAACAAAGGTAGATAACACCTGAGCAAATATCAACAAACTTGGTTAAACAGAGACGAGCAAATTTAATGTCATTGACAAACATATAAAAAGTCACGGCGAATTATATATTATGTTAAATAACAATTAAAACGACTATCCAAGGTCACATTTCTTGTTACCTTGACAAATGCAATAAGCAATGGAATTATTCTTTTGTATTAAATATTCTGTTTTTCAAACTCGCGTAGGTATTCGAGAGCTGATCTTATCCAGGTTGTATGTATTAAAATGTAACTTACACAGAGAAAATTATTATACTTTATTCAAATAGAATATTCAACAACCATAGTTTTAACATAAGACCCATCCCTTCAAAAGGGATCCCTGTTTTCTTTTACTACAACACGATTGATGAGATTTATTTAACCGATATTCTTATCGGTTGAATGAGTTTCTTCTGATAAAAAGACTACTTATTATTCACGGTAATTGTTTTATCACTGTATAAAAACTTCTCCTATTTTATTAATTAAGAATCTAATTGAGCAAAAGAGGCGAATACTTGAGGTACGAGGTAATTATCATCTGGTTACATAGCATTGTTATCAGTACCCTTAGAACAAGTAACCCTTTTTACCCATTTACTCGCTTGCAATCGATTCAGAGTATCGAAATACTTTAACATCAGAGTAAACAGGACCTTCTTAATAATAAAATAAAGCCCAAATTTGTCTAGAAATCTTAAGCTCGGACGTGTGCCAGAATGTTTGTAAAACAAAAATCAAAGTAAAGGATTTGTGTTTCTAAAGCAAGCGACATTAAGTAAATTTTAATTTAACGATACAGAGTTTAATACTCGAAAACAACTTCGAATCAATATATATCTACATCTTGTAATAAGGCTACAGGGATCGCTTACTATTTAGCAATTCCTATTATTGTAACAGAAATGCCAACAAATTAACATAACGGATATAAATCGTCAATTTTTCCGTGATTAAACAACCTATTTTCTCGGAAAGGCTCGTTAAGAGTCACGCCTAGATTGATGCGTCTGTTCCTAGTTGCAATGTTTCCTAAGCCAAGGAATAATTTTAGCAAAAAGACAATACTTACTTACCGTAATAATTATAAACTTTTCCTGTAATTCATCTTTATTAGTAACACCATTGAATTTGAATGTCTTTGGTATTAAATAACTGTTTCTGACAGTTGATACCTACAATATAAAATCTTTAATTAACTATTGTCCAAAGATTTTCCTTATAGTAAAATATTTATTTTAAACCTGAAACATAATTTTAATCCACACCAGTTTCATTGAGATGATAAAAAAAAAATGCAGGTAAATTTGAAATAGTGTTTAATTAAAGCATCGCAAAGATCTGGAAAGTTCTTCCAGCTTCCGGTTTTACCATTCCGCATATATACCTACTAACGTTTGAATTAAGAACACCTCTTTCTAGGCAAGAACGCGGCCTAAAATTTGTCTATTACATCAGCACATCTTAGGCTGTATCCTCTGTTACTTTATCCCCTGGGAAAGGACATAATTTTATCTTGTCCAACCCCCATTACCCCCGCGCATTGGCGCATGTGTGCAAAAAATATGCGCCAACAAGTATAATAAAAAACGGTATAATAAAGAACAAGTATAATAAAAAACGGGAAAATAATTTTATCCCTTATCAGGGGTATAATCGGGGGATATAATTTTAATCTCCTGCCTATGCTAGCCCTGCTGAGAGTTGGAAAGCTGTGGGAAAAGATTAATTTTTATCCTTTCCCGGAGATATAATTGTCTCCTGCCCATGCTCATCCCCGGGGAAAGGATGAAAATTTATCTGCTCCCTCAGCTTTTTCAACTCCTAGAGAACTGGCGCACAAGTGGAAATAATATCCAAATAATATATGCGTATTAACAAACGGGGGTGAATTCTCCTATTACATTTTCCCTTGATTTAGCAGGTGGACACGTTAATTATATCCCCTGTCAGGGGATATCATCATCATCATATAACTTTTGTCTTCTGCCTGTGCTAGCCCTGCATGGGACGTCCTTAAAGTTGGGTTACTCTATCTAAAAATGGCTATGCATCATTATTTAATTATGTTGTGACATGTACCAATTGCTGGTACCAATTTCGACTTTAGCTATTTATGCTAAAGGACCTTTTTATGAATGATATATAACTGGATTATGGTTTTAATTTGAACGTTATAAACGTTGTTTTAAAAATTATGGGTTATACAATTTTGCAAGTGGCAACATAGGTTCTTTTAGTGTAAGATTTTACGTTCCTATATTTAAAAAAAATAAGTACCTCAAAAGCACAATCGCTCGGCTTTACTTATTGGTGTTCAAATAAAACCCACCTCAACATTTACCATTTATTTAAAGACTTATGTTATTATGTATGTATTTGGCATGTGAATGAATTGTAATTTAATTTTAAATATGACTTATCATTCTGCGGTTAATTTATCATAGTTAAATTATTTAAGTAGAATCTCACATCTCAACTTAATAACTGTACTTATATCCTTTTATTTGTGTTTCTATGAACTTTTAATACACAACTTCATTAATGAGTTTAAGAAGAGTGAGAAGTTTAAAAGATGCTTTGCCTTTGTATATGTCAACAATTATGCCACGAATACAAACTATTTTTTAAACTTTTCACGTCTGTATTTGTTACAGTGTAACATTATGAATACAAACTCCCTTATGCTCTTTGTTACGTTTGTATTCGTAAAAGAAGTTACGTAACGTCATGAATAAAAACTCTCTTCTTCCCGTAGTCTCGTTTGTATTCATTATGTATGTAACTTCATGAATACAAAGTCTCTTCTTGGAAACTGCCACTTACAATGGTTAACGATGTTGTCACGATCATAATCTCTATTCTTCAAATAATAAAATTTGGAAACAAAGTTGCTAAGAATAAACTCTGTTCTTCTCAATTTAACGTTTGTATCCGTAAACAATCTTGTCAAGAATACAATTTCTCTTATCCTAATTTTTTCGATTGTTTTGGTAAACAACGTTGTCACGAATACGTACTCTTTTACTCGACGTGATATTTATATGCGTCAATGTTAATGCCATGAATATAAGTGACTATACTGGAAAGGTAAAATGATGTCGAAAAATAATGGAAATGAAGTTGGAGTACGAAACAAAGTTCATATAAACACACCAATGTAATTGTTATAAATCTGTTAAACCACACAACACTGTTAATCGTAGAGGCACATTTCATTTAAGTTTTGCTTGAACACTTATTTGTGGTACTTAGTGATAGTTAGTTTATAATAGAATTAGCATTTTAAATAGAATTAGCTTAGTTCGTGGATTAATAATATCCACATGAGAAATGTGATATTATTGAGTCTTTGTATAAGCCTCCGTTAGTGAAAAATTCTTTTAAAATAAAGTGCTTTGCAAAATGTACCTTGTTATTTATTGTAATAAAACACCTCTGTCCTTGTTGAATATTTATTTAACATATAAATACATTTATTATTATCACAATCAGTCAGACGTGACAGCTTAATACATTTTTTGTCGATTACATTGATCTAGCAAATGCTCACAAATTACTAAAAAGATATATTATGAAGAATTTAGTTGGTCAAGAATTCCAATGGACGAAATTGAGCAATGACTTCTAGATAGCCAATTTTTTCTTACCTGCCTTAAAACACACACAATCTTTTTATCACTATAGTCGAAAATTTGTATTATTTCATAAAGTTTTTTTTGTCGTTATTAAAACTAAAAACTATCGAAAACATTGCCACAAAAATACAGGTAAGAACAAATTAACTACACGTCGTTTTACACGATGACTATATAAACAAAAGGAAGTACAATTCTTGCGATACCAACAAACTAATGCATTGTTCGTTTCATTGACATTGAAACAAAACGTTTTGTGTTAATAATTGTGAAACGATATTAAATTGTGAAATTCCTTCTCACTGTGGGAGGAGACCCGTGCTCTGTAGTGATCTGGTAACGGGTTGATAAGATGTAGATGACAATGATGATTTTTAATTGTTTAACAGTTGTAACTCATTTTTTTTCTATCTTCTGGATGTAGCTGCCATTATCAGAGCTGCAAGCTACTAATGTGTTACACATCATATTAAACCATTGAAAATTTCAAATTCGTGCGGTTGGCTGCTCAAATCAGCGGCAAGACAACTTACCTACTAGTCTTTAGGTACATTACTGTGAGTCATATGATCGATCAAGTACTTATGAAAAAATGATGTTCAACAATGAAAACGTATTAAAAAAAAAAAGCGTGCACGGCTGGTCTAAACAATTGACAAATAAACTTCTTTGAACACTTCACAATAAAAATATTAATTTCATAACAAATACCTAAGTATTTTTTTTAAATAACAATCATGTCGTAAGTTCAATAATAATAGGTACATCATTTTGACTTTCAGCTTTATAATATAAAAACAAATAATTATTGTAATAAAAAATCATTAAATTGATAAATGTAACGAATATTATAGCGAGTAAATTTTAAACATATCACCTAGTTAAAGCAGCTCTCTTATTTAATTACATTGCATTTCACCACTAATTTGAATCAAATAACAAATACAAGTATATATAGGGGTATTCCATGCCAAATCGACCACTTTTGAACCTTACCCCTTTAGATTTCGCTGATTTTTTTTTATCTTTTTCTACTCGATGAAAGACGTTTTTCAGAATTTTTTCAAATTTTTTTATCTAACCCAAAAAATGTAATTACAGTCAAACCTGGGTAAGTGAGAAAACTATAAGTGAGATTAATAGCCAGGACCCGTAATTTTAAGCTCCCAAAACCTCTATTAGCGAGAAACAGAAACCTTTGTAAGAGAGTCGTTATTCCCTCACGGACGAGTGAGACTGCTACTTATCTATACCTCTATAAGCGACAGTCGAGCAAGCAATTTTCGACAAAATTTAAGAATTAGAGAAAAACATTCAAAATACAAAAACAGAAACCCAAACGAAATTCACGGATTTTTTTAAATGTAAATAAGTTCTAAATAAAATAAAATTACATAGTGCATGAATATGTCTTGTTATTGCTGCGTACCTCTATAAGAGAGAAACGCTACCCATGTACCTGCATTAGCGAGAAACTCGGGTTAGTGAGAAACCTCTATAAGCGAGAATGAGATTGTGCTCCCTTGAACTCTCGCTTATCCAGGTTTGACTGTATATGATTTTAAGGTATTATATTCTCCATATATTGTCCGAATTTACCATTATAATGACTAGGATTAATGATTGATGCAGTTAACATTTAATGACTCAAAAATAATGCAACAAATTTTTTTTTCAACTAAATAAAAAAATCGGCCCTCTCTGGGATACACGGGGATAATTGTAGAATTGATTGAAGTTTTTTTTGAGGAACAAAAAAAAGTTTAGAACGACGGACTTCGAAAAAATAACGATTTTATACAAAAAACGCGATTATTTCACAGAAGCAAAATTGCGGAGGTTTAAATTCACAATATTAACTTGGTCTCGGTCGCAATACACCGATACAATATTATACTTTGCGTGATTTTTTTATTTTAGCAAAGCAAAGATTTTTTTATTTTTTTATAAAGTTCAAAAGGGCTAGAAATTAGAGCAGTTTTAAAAAAAAATATATGGATGATATGGACGTTTTAATTAAATCATGACTATTAATGTCATGATATCATTAAAAACGTTAGTATAATAACCTATTCAGCGATGCGTGTTGCTTGTTTTAATGATATCATTACATTAATAGTGATGTCTCAATAGGTTATTAAACTTAAAAAAATTTGGTGTTCCAGTCGAGTCTTAACGAGGCAACAACAACGAATACTTTTTTTTATTCCACTACAAGTTTGCCATTTTCTCCCAAATTACCATATGGTTAGTGAATATGCAATCTAAGATCCGAGCCGAGGCTTTCCATACGCTCGGCCCGACACGAGCGAGTCAGCGAGTGTGTACAGCTGGCATTCTAATTCTTATGTCAAAACAAATATTATAATTACTTTGTATTTTCCAATGTTTGAAATTTGCTTAATCTGCACTAATAATATAAAACTAAGGAGCTTGTTAAAACTGCGCGTTTAAATTACCATCACTCACAATAAATTACCAGAACGACTTAAAATATAATATTTGCATGACAGTCTGCTTAGTAAGGAAGGTATAGTTTTCGTTTATTAACACAGGTGAAATCGAGGGGCACAGAATGGTAAAAAGAAACAGGATACTTTTTTTTTTAAGTAATTAGCGGAACAAGCTAACGGCCCGTGGTGGAAAGCAGGGCACAAGGAAAACGTTCTGTGTGCCTTTGTCCATTAACCTAAAGAGTGGATTTTAAGCCTTATATACCCATGATTGCACCACACAAAAAGCTATTGCAATACATATTATTAAATAAACTATTGCAATAATATTAAACTAATTCTGCACTTATCTAAACTGAGAGTTCGTAAAGCGTCTACATTTTCTCATTTACCACATTAAAAAGTATGATTAGAACTTTTACCACAGTGAATATAAATGGTTTAGTAAACTAACACAGATACACGCAGAGCTAAAGCTAAGTATATTTTCTTACCTATTTTATTATCATTTATTTACCTTTTTGTGACTTTACACTAACATGAAGAAAATATTCTTTTAAATACTATAAGAACATAGATAGATACATAAACACATTTTTTATTTTTTATTTTAAGTGTTTGTATTTATTGTAAATCTATACGTTTTAGTCTATGAGAGAAAGGCGCTAACAAATTAGTTAATACAATAATAATAATAATTATTATTATTATAAAATTATTATTATTATTATAATAGTATATCAAGTCAAGTAGGTCAACTTTGTTTTAAATATATCATAATTTAGCAGAGGTCAACTTTGTTTTAAATATATCATAATTTAGCAGCCTTTTAATACTACAGCTGGACACATACTTCCAGTATTATAGAACAGCTTCTGCCACGGTGATCCAAGCCGCGTCATACTAATAATATTTGAAACGATATAGAAAGACGCATAGAAATACAAAGTTGTTTAAAAATTTCAAGTAAATCCATCGACTTCATTGTTTGCCTTGCAAACACTTACGAAAGCTGATTTTTTAAAGATTAAGATATATTCATAATCTTTCTTAATCTTAATTAACATATTGTTAAGATAAATACCGTCTTTTAAAGCAGTCTTCCAAACTTGACGAAAATGTGATTTTTTTTTCACTTCGGTGCGCTTTTATTTAAAGTACATTGATTAGACGTAATAAGACTAACTAAACTCTACAGTATACAGTATATAGAGAATAAAATTAAATTACGAGTAAACAAATGTTACATAAATGAATAACAACACTTAATGACTATAAAATTAAACAGTTACTGTAATGGAATAGCTCAGAGCTGACATATTAAACTAAAAGAATTGTGACTAATTCAGCTTGAAGTTCACTTTCTAATTTCATCTGAAACAAACATAGATTTTTTTTAAGACCAGAGTGCCAATGGTGAGATTTTCTACTCACGTTTATTCGGATATTCGATCGAGTGAAACTTTACTACGATATACATTTTATGGAAACAGCGCCATCTAGTGACAATACTGTGGAACAGGCTTATCACTAGATGGCGGTGTTTTTACAACATATAAATCGAAGTTGCTCCTGAACATTTTCAAGAAAAGAACTCCGTAGTATTTTTTTGGTGCAATGCTAAATCCCATGGCACTAGGGTTCATGGAATGGAACAGAACAGAAAAAAGTAAAAACAGAAGGCAAGTGTGAGATTTTCTACCTTTTACGTTAACTTTTCGATCGCGTGGAGGAAGAAAAAGCGCCATCTGTGACAATACTGTTTCCCAATATTGTAACAAGATGGCGCTCTATGGATAGAATATAAATCGTAGTAACTCTCACGCGATCGCTTGATAAACGAAGTAAGAAAATCTTACAATAGGCCCTCAGATCTGCCGTCCCCACACAATATTCAATTGTATCAATTATTTATTTATTTGGAAAATAAACACCTCGGGAAGACCTTACAGTTGCTTAATTTTGAGTGCCGATTGGCGCAGTTTGCAGTAACCCTGCTTGCTGAGCCCAAGGCCGCGGGTTCGATTCCCACAACTGGAAATGTTTGTATGATGAGCATGAATGTTTTTCAGTGTTAATATATTTATTCTAAGTACATATTTATGTATATTATTCATAAAAATATACATCATTCATCTCATTACCCATAACACAAGCTACGCTTACTTTGGGGCTAGTTGGGGCGGTGTGTGTATTGTCGTAGTATATTTATTTATTAATTAAAAAAAAAAAAACGTCTTTCCAGGGCTATAAAAGAATTCGTCTAATTACAAATAATTACATATACGATATAAATAGGTAAATAATATTAAAATAACAATAATAATTGATAAGTCAAATAATATTGTATGGCATACATACCACCATTGTCGCACAATATAGCTGCCAACTCGGCAAGTCGATCGCGATTCGCGCGCATATACGAATGCGCCTCCCACAGCATGGTGACGAGTTGCTCGTCGGATCGCTCGTCCATCGCCACGTCTTTCGACATTTGCGGCGCGAACCGATAGTAGGGGACGCCTAGAGCACTACACCAAGCACGCGCTCGTTCTACCACGCGACCGTCTGACTGCGTAGCCTGTAATTATCATTAAAAAAGGCTGAAAAAGCGCTCATTAATTTCAACTGGGCCTAGTTTAAAAACACTTTCCCTACCAGCCCTAATATCACATGCAAAGTGAAATCATCTATTAGGTACGCATCGCGTAGCGTAGGTACTATGCACGTGTAGGCCTTTTATCTTCAATAGGGTTGTCATAAGTAAACACTTAGAATTATTTCAATTGTGTTCATCTATATATTATTTATTTATGTATATTATTCATAAAACAAAATAATCATCAGGTATCTTAGTGTCCATAACACAAGCTACGCTTACTTTGGAACTAGATGGCGATGTGTGTATTGTCGTAGTATATTTATTTATTTACGAAAAAAAAAATATTGTTTGTATGGAAAAATAAATATGCTTCTTTTAATTTAATATTCATACAGGGTGATCATTATGAAATATACTCATGCACATGCATTTAACAGTATTTCGTAATTTCCGTCACCTACATATTATATAACCCTATTATTTACCCCTCTTATTTTTATTTTGTGTCTAGCGTATGAGTCAACAGTAAAAGATAGATATATGCTGGCTTGGACTTTCTTTACAAATTTTAAAGAGGAAATATTTCGTCATACATTATTTTGGCGTAACTTTAACCGTTTAAGCATCGCACGCATCGACAGTTCTCAAAAGGAATATTTTTTCCTCTTTTTGTAATATTTATGGTGCGAGGAGTGATGTCAAAGTCAAAGTCAAAAATATCTTTATTCAAGTATTTTGATGCGTACATAAGAATTACGGTGTTTTTTTTTGTTATCACCATCTCACAATGTCATTTAATATTATTAGAAGAGCAAGCTGTCTATAGCCTTTCTCGATATATCAACATTGCAACACAAACAAAACTTTCCAATCCCAACCAACCAAGTAGTCCTTGAGATTACCGCGTCCTAACAAAGTTTTCAGCTTTATAACATTAGTATGGATAGAAATCCACACACTGTGATAAAAACAACGCTCGAGCTTGGCTAAGCACGGCTCATGAGATTCTTTTGAACGACCCCAATCGCATCCTTCGGATTCGGAACCCTTAAAAAGCCCAGCCTTTGCTTCAAGTTGTGTTAAAGGTTAAAAAAATTAAGGTATGGTTCTTGCCTGGTCAACCAAGAGGCCTCCAATCGCAGTGAGTCCCAAAGCGAGACGCGCCGTATCCCATAAGCTCTCAGGCTTAAAAACGTCTATGTCGTTTAACTTCGACACTGGAATTAAGCCTGTGAGAATAAACCAAAACAATATTATGATTTTATCTTTCATCATCTATATAGCGGTGGAAGCGGTGATAGTGTTGGGGATAGAAGCAGGCGTTACTTTGCGGAAATCCAAGCTATATTATGAAAATTAAGCTTAATTTGCTATGATCCGCGAAAAGCAGGAGAATCTGTATGGTGTAGTTTATAATTTCTTCAATCCTTATACTCCACTCCAACAGATCTTCGGCAGTGTACCCTCTACGCAAGTTTCGCTCCGAAACCGGAGCATCCTCAGGAGATGTTGACTTTACAATGAATTATTGTTGAATAGTGCACTGGGTAGGAGATCAACTTCACCTTCGGGGGGCAGAGTTCGAATCCCAGCACCTCTAACTTTCCTTAGTTATGTGCGTTTTAAGTACTAAATTAAAATATTATTGCTTCAACGGTGAAGATAAACATGGTAAGGAATGCCTGCCTGAGAGTTCTACATAATGTTCTCAAAGGTGTGTGGAGTCCACAAATCCGCACTGGGCCAGCGTGGTGGACTACGGCCTTAACCCCTTCTCATTGTGGGAGGAGACCCGTGCTCTGTAGTGGGCTGGTAATGTGATGATGATAGCCTATAACAGTCCACTGCTGGACTAAATGCCTCTCCCAATGGGAGGTTTTGCACATAATCACGAGACGAGATCTCGCGAACCCCGCGGGAAAAGCACAGGGGGTGAACTGATCTGCCGTGACAACAAGGCTAAGAGATATTATCATTAAAAACATTCTATTGGTTATAGCCTTTAAAGATTATACGCTAAAATCTCTCACTGCTGCGGCATAAACTGAAAATAATTAAAATAATTGGTGGCCAATCTTGAAAATTAATAACATTAAAATAACTGGCTTTTAACCGTCAAATATTCTGCGGGCTCTTTTTAGACCAGGGCACATCTAGAAACCCTCGTAGCTTTAGGCTTATGGTGGCGAACGTAGTTATAATGTAAATATGTATGTATGAACGCTTTATAAGTGTCTGTGATAGGAATAAATGAATGAAGAATTTTCTAATTCTAGTTTGCTTTAAAAGAAAACTTGTGAACCGTCACGGCACGTCTGGCAGATGCGATACATCTAAATTGTTTTCTGTAAGTTATTGCAGATATTGCATAATGAAAAGATAAAGCATTACAAATTTGTTTCATAAATAAAATAAAAAATACAACCAAATGGATAACCACTCCTTTTTGTAAGTCGGTTAGTAATGACTGTTTTATATAAAAATTAATATTATTTTTTATTGTTACATACAAAATACAAAAATTCAATCATATAGTGTGGCGATGCGTCGCCACGGCCTGTGTCGCCACGCCAAAAATCAGGTTTACCCTTCGCCTATAGATATTTCACATCAAAAAAAGCAGAATGGGCATAAAATAGCGTCATGCCATACGCCGTGACGGCTTACTAATAGGTTTTACTTGCATGCACCTAAAGATTTTTTCACATCAAAATTTGATAAGTACGCACCTGTACCGCAGGAAATCACGACTTTCAGGCTCGTTTTCTTAGCCGCTTCGTGCTGTCCCGTCGCCTCTAAAGCTAATCGGAGCTCTGTTAGTTCGGTGAGGGCGTCCAACGTTGGATTGTTACCCATGAGACCTCCGTCGAGATACCTGCAATAAGAGACGTAGACTGCTTTGTTAACCGGTTATCATCATATACAATTGAACGCATTCTTCAAGAGCGATATCTAAAGCGGTGGCCATACTTATAATATTAAAATTAAAAAAATTCAATATTAATTTATTCCAAATAGGCTTATAAATGCACTTTTGAAACGACAAGTCTGTCTGTTTGTAGTGACTCTACCACCGGTTCGGAAGGCAGATTCTACCCAGAAGAAGCCGGCAAGAAATTCAGCAGTTGCTCTTTTTCAAATACGCTGTATATTTGATTTTTAATTTTTTCCAGTCGCGGGGCCTAACTTCCGTCGCTTGAATCAATATTATCTTATTTGACATATCTTGACCACCTAAGAATAAGAAAACGTTAACAATCCATACTAATATTGTAAATGCAATAGTATTTATGTTTGTTCGTTTGTTTGTCTGTGTATCTGTCTTTACGCCCTAACTAAGCAACCAATTGACTTGGCTTTAGGCTACTCTTTATCCCAAGAAAAAAAATGATTCCCACGTTGTAAAAACCGCAATAGATGCGGGCACCAGGCATAGTATAATAATTATTTAATCGATGATAGAAAGAATGATTGGTCGAGGGGCGTGGACAACGAATACTCACTATTTTCTTATCTGTAAATGCTAATCTTCACCCAAGACTAGGCCCAAAACTGTTAATTGCAACAATAATAATTATAATAATAATACATAATAATCACAACAATAATAATACATAATAATAATATTGAGTCGACCGTTATTGTTCCGATCGTCGTTTCAGTCAATGGTCTTCTCGCGAAAAGCTTCGACCAACATCTTATGAAGCTTTCGCTTGGTTGTTGGATCAAGGGTCGGATACAGATGGCAGTAGTCCTTGAAACGGCGCGTATTGTGAGGAGGTTCCTCACTCTGGAGCCCTGACCGCCGGTTGCTTGGGCATTCAAAAGCCCCGCAAACGGAGGGTGGATGTTTTTTTTATAAATTTTTAATAGTGTTTTTTATTTTATGTTTAAGCATTGTTAATAATTAAAAAAAAAAAAGAAAAAGAATAAATGATAGAGTACTATAATAATAATAACTAGTCGCATCACAATAGACGACGAGGGAGAGGCAGAGGGAGGAGAAGAAGAAGTAAAGAACACCATAATATAGATACATGATGTAGATATCTTTTTTCCTGTGAGTTGCGGGACGGGATATTTATAACAGCCGACACAGGAAGTCGAGAAAGTAAAAACACGAAGAACCATAATAACTAGTCGCAAAGCTGTAGCGTAATAAACATGTTATGAGATCATCCGTTTTATTTTATTGAATATAGTATTGTAGTCAATTAATTTACAACTTGTGCTGCCACGCACGCACACACGCATGCGAGCACGCCACGCGCACGCATGTGTGCGTTGCTCCTAACTTCTTTAATTACCTGCCCGAAGCCCTGAAGTAGGACGGTGCGGCTCCGGTTGCCCTGGCCGCTTGCCACACTAGCTGTTCCGCGGGCGGAGGCGGCGGGGGTAATGAAACCACTGAAGCATGATCCCCAGCCTCGGCGTGAGGACCTTGAAATTGAGGAAGGACGTACGCTATTGATAAACAGTGAATAAGATTTTCATGCAAGTATCATTATCATACTGAACATTAGATTTTTTTGTTTATAGTAATAACTAGATGTTGCCCGCGACTACGTCTGCGTTTGATTTTGTTTTTTGATGTGGCATTAAATTTGGTTGTAGTTCTAAAAAAAATAAAGTATTCAGTATAGCTAAGCCTTAAATGAGGGGTTTGCTGCTGTCCGCTTAGGAGTTTTGTCCTCTATCTCCAACAACAACACAGTTGGCAAAATTAAACACATACTATAACCTCTATAGTACAAAAATAATTATTTCAATCGGTTATAATTTGTCGGAGTTATGGTGTAAAATCGTCAAACACTTTCATCCCCTCTCCTAAAGGAACCGAGCTTAAAGTACCCTATATTACTTCTAACACTTCAAAGAATATGTGTACCAAGATGAGGATTGGTTAAGTAGTTTTTCCGTGAAGGCGTTACAAAAAAACTTACATTGACATTTATAATATTAGTAAGGAAGTAGGGATAGACGGCCAATTGGCGCAGTGGGCATCGACCCTGCTTTCTGAATCAAAGGCCGTGGGTTCGATTCCCACAACTGGACATTGTGTAATGAACATGAATGTGTTTCAGTGGCTGGATGTTTATCTATATAAAACTGTCCCGGCGAACTTCGTACCGCGGATCGTTTTTTTTTTTGATGATTCATTTTTTTTAATACTTATTATCCTATTCCGGTCCAAGAGGAATCCAAAAAATCAAATATCATTAAAATTGGTCCAACCGATCTTGAGTTATAAAAAGTGTAACTAACACAACTTTCTATATATATATATATATATATATATATATTAGTATTTATGTGTATTATTCATAAAATTATTCATCAGTTATCATAGTACCCATAACTCAAGTTACGCTTACTTTGGGACTAGATGGCGATGTGTGTATTGTCGTAGTATATTTATTAATATTATTTTTTATTCTGAGAAGGGACCCGTACTCTGCAGTGGGTCAGTTATTATATTAACAATGATTTTAACCGAGCAACATGTTCAAACAAAGCGCAGAAACTGAAAACCTCTTAAAAATCAATATAGAATGTGTCTCATACGTACTACTAGTTCCATTATATTCGTTGAGAATATCCTGCGCGGATTGATAATTCCTGAATATATGTAAATCTACAGGCTTCCGATCCGCTAACACGGCAAGGATCATTAACTTCGGGTGATCAATATCTGCCATCACTGTTTCCGTACCTGCCAACAAGATTTTTTTTACAATAAACTTATAAAAACATTGATTACCTACACATCCATTATATATAATATAGTAACTATATATACTTTGTTGAACTTGTAGTTTGAATTAAAGTCATAATTTATATATCAAAGAAATACTATTATATACTATATTTTGATGTTTGTGTGCAATAAAGTATTTCTTTTTCTTCTTATTTGTTACAAAGATTGTAGTAAATGCGCTGAGACCGCCGATGCGTGAATGCGAGTGCGCTTGCGGGCCCGCGACCCACTGACCAGTTTCCATGCACAGAAGTGGACATTGAAGAAACTTTTCTCTAACAAAATACTCACCTAAACATTCCTTAAGTATAGCTTCCAAAGGTTCCGATGGATAAGGCCTCATTCCAACAAATGCATACTCTTTCATCCTAAAGTATAACCTCTGGCATTCCCTCAAACTCTTTCCACAGGCTAAAGCCAATGCTAAAATTCCGCCAGTACTGGTGCCCGCCACCCAATCGAAGCAGTGTATTATAGGTTTGCCAACTGCTATCTCTAGGTTTAATAAGACTTGAATTAAAACTAGGCCTCGTATACCACCACCGTCCAAACATAGCAACCTGAAATATTTAACCTTATTCAAGAGAAAAATCCATTAATGGATATAAAAGAGCATTGTTTAATTATTTATTTTTTTAATTCAAAATTGTAGTTGGTATTGTATGCATTTTTATAAATTTAAAATGCATAAAAAAAAATTTCGGAACCGACAGGATTTGAACCTGCGACTCTCGGGCAATCGCGGCCTGAGCGCTTTCACCAATTAAGCTACGGCTCTCCTACCGTCGATGCCGAAATTCATTCGTCGAGCCTTTCACATCAGTCTTATAGCGACTGTAGCGTATTCTAGTAAGAAACGTTGTAGTTTCGATCTACTTTTTCAAAGGTCCATATTACAATGAGACACCACATTGTATGCATTGTTTGATTATAAGTATTTATGTATAATATACATAAAAATATTCATCAGTCATCTTAGTACCCATAACACAAGCTACGCTTACTTTGGAGCTAGATGGCGACGATGTGTTTCCTGTCGTAGTAGTATATTATTATTTTTTTATATTTATAATTGTTTTATCTAATTTGTATGTAAACACAATACCGACTACAAATTTAAATGATATATATTGAATGAACTTTTTTACGATACACACATCGCAATCAAACCCGAATGTAACTTGTGTTATGTGTACTGTTGGATTTTTTTCTATGAATAATATACATAAATACTTATAATATACAAATAAACACCCAGGCATTGAAATACATTAATGATCATAAAAACAAACATTTTTTCAGTTGTGAGAATCGAACCAACAGCCTTGGACAAAGAAATCAAGGTCACTGCCGACATCACCACAAGGCTGTCGTAACATAAATTAATTTTGTATATTTTTTTTTTTATTATTGATAATATTACAATGAAACTAAACTTGATATTGACTTTGTTAACTAAACCAATTACTGCACATGTCATGCTTGCGTGGAAGATTGCTGGCTGCATTTCTGCGCTGAACAGCCAGGCTGATTCTCTGTGCACAAATTGAGCCAGCCTTTCTTTCACTAGATGAGGCAATGATACGCGGTGATGACGCGGTACTTCGAGTCAATCGAAACAACTATTCATTTTGTAATAGCTGTTGCCCGCGTTATTCTTTCGCCTTATTACGGTATTTTACAAATCCCGTAGGAACCGTTTGTCTTCCTGGGATAAAAAGTAGCCTATGTTACTCTCGCAAGTGATGATGCAGTCTAAGATCGTAGCGGGCTAACCTGTTAGGGAGTATGGTAGTCATACCCCTAATCGGTTTCCACGCGAGATCGCACCGGAACACTACATCGCTTTGTCGGTAGGGTGGTAACTAGCTACGGCCAAAGCCTTCAAGCAGACCAGAGAAAATTAAGAAATTATAAATTCCCAAATTGCCCCTTGCCGGGAATCGAACCGGGAACTCCTTCATAAATTCACAGCGCTCACCACTGCGCCACGGAGGTCGTCAAAGGCAAACAAACTAATAAATAAACAAATACACTTTCGAATTTATAATATAAGTGAGGATTACTACGTTAACATACCGGCCCTGTTTCTCACTAGGTTCTAGACACGATGCCTTGGCCATAGTGGCCGCTGTCAGCATATAGTCGATTTGTTCCCTGGTGGCAGCCCTGGCCACCGCCTTTGGGGGTACGCCATTATATTCCCCCCTGGCCGAGCAACCAGACCCGCAACCTGGTATGTCTGATATACACCTGGAAAAAATATCATTTTAACAGATTACTCTTTTTTCTTGCAACCACACGTTGATCCTCATTTCTCTGCACTCAACACCCTATTAAGAAATGAGGACGGAAGAAATTATCCCTGTTATCAGTAACGACTAACGAGGCTAAGCAAAGAAGATTCCTAGGTATGCATTTACCTTTCACCATTCGATTTTCATTAGGCAAGACACATAACCCAACTTGTCTATGGTTGTTGCCACAATGTGCGGTATTTTGTGTTTGTATTATCATATTTTTTGTACGGATTTAAGAATGGATAGAAGCAGGCGTTACTTTACGGAAATCCATGATATTTTATGAAAATCAAGCTTAATTTTCTATGCTCTTCAAAAAGCAGGAGAATCTGTATGGTGTAATTTATAATTTTTTCAATCCTTATACTCCACACCAAACAGACACCATAAAGATTCTCCTGCTTTTCGCGGAGTATAGCAAATTAAGCTTAACTTTCATAGCAATTATATATAATTTTTTGATTTTATTTATTCTCATTTAAGTACATGAGTAGGTTATTTTTTTAAATTAAACCATTCTAAAGGATGGGAATCGTTGTGATTTGAAACTCTTTAAAACGAAACTGCGTCACGACAAAGTAACAAACATATAAATGTATCTATCTATATGATTAAATCGGAAGAGAATGTGAAAGAATACATTACACATTTTGTTTGACTTGCCATGAAACCGAATTGTAACACTACTTTTCAGAAGTTTCACTACTGTCGTGCTGGAATGGTGCAGGTATTTTTTGTTTTTTCCTGTAGGTATATATAAGATAAACTTCACAAGACAAGAAGATGATGTTGATGATAGATGTGACTAGCTGCGCCTCGCGGTGCTACCCGCGATAATAACTCGCCTGGGTACTTTGTAGGACGTGCAAGAAAGACTATTTGGTAGATATTAAAATACAAATCTTACTGTACTCTTATACTCAGTGGCGTGCACTGGGCTTCTTACCAGGGTATGCATACAGTGGAAAGATTGGCAAAACGCCAAAAACGAGTTATATATCAATTTTAGGGTAGGCAGTGCTTTTGTGAATGTACGAAGTGCACGCTACTGCTTGTACTCTTGGGAATTTTGAATGAATTAATGAATGAATATACTTTTATTGCACACCACAAAAAGTACATAAAAAGAGAAAAGTATAAAAAAATTTTACGGCCTTATCGCTTCATAGCGATTTCTTCCAGGCAGCATTTTGTGTATTTCCCGGAATAACCGTAGCCTGTGTCACTTTTTTGCAAAAAAAAAAAGTCGATTAGTTAGGGCGTAAAGTACTAACAAACTTTCGCATTTATAATATTAGTAGGGATTCATGACCATATTTGTGAATTAAGGTTGTCCAATTTACACAATTCAGTAAACCTTAAAGTCTAAAGAAAATTGGTAGTACATGCTTTTGAGTTATTGTCCACAATAGAAAGTTCTCTTTACTGACCTTTGTGCACCAACTGAATGTAGAACATACAAAATTTCATTATAATTGCTATTCGACATATCCGTGGGTACGATATGCCTCGCAGTGAAGCCAGCATTATTCTTCTTTTCCAAATCAGCACCGAATACAACCAAAGCCTGTACTATTGCGATATTAGTCTGTTTCACTGCCAAATGTAGAGGAGTATTTCCTTCGTTGTCTCCTAGAGAATGTTCCGCCCCTCTTGATAGTAAAGCGATGGCGCATTCCAACCTGCCTCTTAAAACCATTATATGCAGGGCGGTTCTGTCGTCGAAGTTAACAGCGTTTATATCGCACTGCTTATCAACTAGTGCCTCTATCACTTCCCGGGATATGGCCCAATGTAATGGGGTACCGCCTCGTTTCATATCTTGTTGGAACAGCTTTGGTCGGTTGTCTTGTAGGACATCACCTACTATGCCTAGAAATAAAGCAAACGAGACCGTTGCATCATTGAGTAAGCTATGTAGGTTTAAATGACCTCCCTGCAGTGGCGTGCACTGGGTTTCTTACCAGGGTATGCAAACAGCAGAAAAATTGCATAAAATGGCCAAAATCCTCCTCCTATACGACCTATATATCAATTTTAGGGTATGCAGTGCTTTTGTGCATGTATGAAGTGCACGCCACTGCCTCCCTGGCTCCGCGATGAGCGTTTGGGAGATCCTGGTTTCGATTCACGGCGGGGGCGATTCGGAAAGTTAATTTTTGAAGTTTTTTGGTTTGTCTGGGGCAAAGGTGCAGTTACAACCCTACCGATTAAGAAATTATGCAAAGCCATAAAGCGTTACAATACGACGCCGTGTAGAAACCTCTATATAATACTCATATTCAATTTCTTTTGGTACCGTTTTTTTGCCGTGTAGAAACCATAGAGGTATGGATTCAATATAATAGTGCTGTCATACTTTATCTTAGACTGCATCAACACTTACGACCAGGTAAGTTTGCAGTTAAGATTATAAAGTGAAATTTTAAGAAAAAAAAAAAAAATTCATTTATTTAAAGTCGGCCTAGTTTATAAGCACTTTATATATAAGCACAAAAAAAGGTTGTAAGTCCCCACAACTGCCTTCAGATGGTCAGTATCCGCCGTAGACGATTAATGTAAATTTTCTCTACCTATTCAATTTATCAGTAATCTATGGATTGATTACTTTACAACGTTGTTATTGTGAAAAATATCCATACAATTTTTAACAAATAACAAATTTGCTAAGCAACTTATTTATACTTATACTGAATATAGAAAAGGGGCGTAAGTCACGTTTTCAGGACAGAATAAGATGTCTAAGTAACCTAGCTAAGCCAAATGAGCAGAAAGATTAATATTATATATTTTTATTAAAATTTTAGAATAAAATAAAAAATATAATATTTGAATGAAAAACAGACAGTTGACAATTTTTATTATAGCTTCCAAATAAAAAATATACTTACAGAAATCGAAATGGTCACTACCTAGTTAAAGATATCGGTTCTTAGACTGGGAAGACGTAGAGCTTGTGTGTTTTACCCACATAAAATAACCATAGAATGGGATAATATACTGCTTGTTCTACATTTTTTTTTAAATAATTATAATTTAGAAGCTTACTTGATAATTCAGGAAAGAGATGGGCTAAAAAACACGACACCTCCATATTCTCAGAGCACATTAAAATGAGCAGTCTAACTAAGCTGAATAAGTTCTATCACTGTTTTATAAATGATACAAATGTATGGACCTAATTGAAGTTATCGGTTCTTAGACTGGGAAGACATAGAGCTTGTGTTTTTACCCACATAAAATAACCATAGAACGGGATAATATACTGCTGGTTATACAATAAAAAAAAAATGTTATTATTTAGAAACATACTTGATAATTCAGGAAAGAGATCGGCTAAAAAACACGACGCCTCCATATTTTCAGAGCACATTAAAACGAGCACAGTCTAACTAAGCTGAATTAGTTCTATCACTGTTTTACAAATGATCCCAATGAATGGACCTCCAATCACTTGATGTCTCAGGCAGTAGGACCGTCAATGCGTCTAATCGGAAAATTATGCATTAAAACTATTGTTTAGAAGCGATATTCTAAAATAGATGTTCCTAGTATGTATGGCCGCCTTGAGGTGAGTGCCAATTTGTGGGCTCATGAATATTTACGTTTGGGAATCCCGTGTGCCTTGCGGGAATCACCACTGCATGTATGATGTCAGTATTCAGTATAAATAAGATTTCTAATATTGGTATTGTAGACATTGCAACACTTTTATGTCGTTATATCGTCGCGTGGTATTCTAATAGAAACCTCAATCAATTAGCGATGAAAAATCATTCGATACTCGAAGTGTATATAAAATATAAGTTGCATGATCAAATCAGAAATGAGATCATAAGTATTTTCAGAATTTTCACTGGTCTGGTCTTGTGGAAAACTTCGGCGTGGCTAGTAACCACCCTACAGACAAAGACGTAGCGCTAAGCGATTGAGAGTTCCGACACGATGTCGCGTAGAAACTGATTAGAGGTATGGGTTTAATATAACTGCCGATTCCTAACAGGCTAGCCCGTTACCATCTTAGACTGCATCATCATTTACCTGTCAAGGGCTAACATGTAGAAGAATAAAAAAAAAAGTCTCAAGCAAAAGATTTTCTGACGTAGTTAAATCTTCAGTGAGTTGCGAAGGAGCAAAAATACGGCAAAGGTTGACAGACTACTATTGTCGTCCCCTAAGGAGGCGACGTGACCCCTTTTTCAGTGTACAGATCCTCAAACAAGTCGAAAGGACATTGTCTTGAGGACCTTCGAAAGACCTTAGATATTGCAATACACGTGCATTGTCAATATAATGTAATGCGAGATATTGTACAAGGCATTAAAATGTGTTGATCTATTCGACTAACTACTTCCATTTCCAAGTAAGCTTCCTCACCTGGAATTGTATATGTGGTGCTCATCACAATCCTCTTTTCGGCGGCAGTCAAGTTGACATCTGCCCCTGCGAGTATCAATGCCCGGACGCAGTCAGGCGCGTCCGCTAAGCAAGCCATGTGCAGTGGCGTATAACCTTGCTTGTTGTAAATATTCAGGGACGCCGAAGTTTTACCCGCTAGGACCTGTATAAATGAGTTAAATTATTACTTTACAATTATTCATTGTAAAGTCAAAATCTCCTGAGGATGCTCCGGTTTCGGAGCGAAACGTGCATAGAGGGTACATTGGCGAAGATCTGTTTGGTGTGGAGTATAAGGATTGAAGAAATTATAAATTACACCATACAGATTCTTCTGCTTTTCGCGGACTATAGCAAATTAAGCTTAATTTTCATAGTCTGAAGGCCGACTGGCGCAGTGAGCGACCCTGCCTTCTGAGTCCAAGGCCGTGGGTTCGATTACCACAACTGGAAAATGTTTGTGTGATGGACATTAATGTTTTTCAGTTTCTGGGTGTTTATCAGTATATTATAAGAATTTACGCGTATTATATTCATAAAGATATCCATCAGTACCCATAACACAAGCTATGCTTACTTTGAGGCTAGATGGCGATGTGTGTATTGTCGTAGTATATTTATTTATTTATTATTTTATTATAGTTTATCATGGAATTCCGCAAAGTAATGCCTGCTTCAATCCAATTATCAACCTATTAGTGGCTGTCTACAGATCACTGGTCTCCTCCCAGAATGAGAAGGGTTTACGCCGTAGTCCACCAGTGCAGATTGAAAAACAGAACTGAGAGCTGGACAGGCATGCAGCATTGAATTAAGATCACAACGTGTGTCAACTCACGTGTCCAAAAACAGTGAAAAAGCACGTCTTCACGCCAACGGAATATTGCGAGGTCACAATTTTTTTCCCATTTTCCCATTTTGTGGTGAACGCTTAGAGGTAAAATAATTACTGCTAACTGCTAAATCGTATGAAGTGACTAACAGTTTGTTTGAGAAACCAATCTAATGTGGCACTCCACTATCATATATAGTGGTACACATCTAATATTGAAGCATCAAAAACTTTTTTGATGCTTCAATATTAGACGGTTTCTGTAAGTTCTTCATTCTGTAGCATGCAGGTGTCCTAATGATATTTTCTTTCACCATCAAAGCAAGCGATATTTTTGAACGCATGCGTGCCGGTATTCGAACTCGGCTCCGAGAAAGTGTAACCGAAGTCCTAACCCTTAGGCTTAAAACATCTTCAAAGAATTTAAATCACGGCAAAAATATATAAATAATTTTAAGTTCTTATCCCGAGATTATAAGTACCTAGACACCAAAAAAAAATCACACATTGGATGAAGGCAGGCACTACTTTGTTTTTTTACATGCAATTAAGACTTTATTATATAATATCTATTTTGTCCATGATGAAAATTAAATTAAGCTTTCTTTGCAAAAATCTGCACAATGCAGTTTTTCGCACCACACGGATCTTAGCAAATTAGCATTGGGAAGTCAACATCTCCTGTGTTGGAGCGATACGTGTGTATAGTGCATTTTAGAAGATTTGTGTGGTGTGGTGTGTGTAGATTAAAGAAATAATTAATAATTTCACTGTACAAGTTTTATTGCCATCAACGGAATATAGCAAATTAGACATAATGTCCATTGTATAATTGAATAATTCCTACCTTTAACATTCAATAGCATACAACATTTATTTATTATTTATCTTGAAAACCAAGCTAACTAATCTAAAAGCTTATTAAAATTTACAAACTGACTAGTATGAGTATAGACTTTGGTCGGTTTACATAACATTTATTCTTATCTTCCACACAAAACATGACCATATGATTATACATACAAAATAAATAGAAATAACAAGGTTAGGATAGGTGCAAGGTTCAAGGTTACAAAAATGACTCACATTTATAATTTCCTTATTACTTGCTGCAGCATAATGAAAGACTGTATTACCCTCGTTGTCAACTATCTCTAATGAGCAGTTCAGCAATACCAAGCTTTGAACCATTCGTACATTACCAGATTTTACAGCAACCTAGGGACAGGAATTTATAGTTAGCTTTTAATATTCATATTTTTATTGAATTGTTTTAACAACACTTGAAGGAAATAGCAAATATCTTAATTTTAATAAATGCCTTTTTATTAATGTTATAGCCCAAATAGCCAAAAACTTTATAAAAATTTTAATCGACTCTTGATTCAATATTACATACATACCATTAACGGAGTAGTGCCTGTTGCAGGATCTATTTCATCAATTTGCTTCTGTACTTCTGGATCATTAAACAGTTCGTACTGGCCAAAATGAGCAACCAAATGTGCGACAGACCATGACTGGTGTTCAGTCAATGTATCACATAGTTTTTGAAGCCCTGCTACTGTACACTAAAAAGGAAATCATCATGTAATTTTTTTTTTCATAAACGCTTCATATTTATTTGTTTTGGAAGGTTCAAAGTGTTACTGGAATAAATATCACTTAATAGCACTTAGCTAATACTTACTTCTTTAGTTATTTTCACATATAGTGGTATTCTCTCTTTATACACAATGAATCTCTCTTCACAAGCCTCCCGGTTTTCTGACCGAAACAAACTAGATGAATGAAATAATTTATTAAAACAAGGATTAGGACTTTAACCCTAAAGATAATAATTAATAACCAACAGAAGTTTTTGTGCTCGACTGTTTTGGCAATTTAGTAAATTCTACAACCTGAAATTAAATAATTGGCATTGTTTACCACCCAGACCTTGGAAAGCCAGCTATGCTATAAAGACTAGTTATTAACACTTCCAAGTAATAACAAGAGTTAAAGATGGCAAAAACCTACCTGGGGTATGTGTCAGATATTTTCTATCAGAGAACTAAGACATCCAGTTAAAATTAAAGCAACATAATAGTTATGTCCTAATTTCAAACTAGGTGAGGGCTGGTAATTCTTAACACAAATAAAATATAGCTAGGATAGCCAGCTTGTCTACTTATAAAATGTACAAGTTTTATGAAAGAAGAAAACTATATTATTATTATTCAAAACCATTTACTTAGGTACTTGGGTCAATAGGATCTGAGAGGTTTAGCCTGAGGATGATGATGATATTAGTTTCAGTTGCATTTAAGTTTGGGCCAAATCTACAAGAGCTGAATATTTGCTTATAGTAAAACTTCAGTATTGATCATCAATCATACTTATTTTGGCAGGATACTTATATTATTAATAAAGATAACAACTGTCTTTGGTACCTGTACATATGATGCAAGCTTTCTGTAAATGGTTTGTGTAATACAATTTCGTAAAATTTATCCTTTGAATTTTTGCCATCTGAAGGGATTATTGGTGCATAAAGCAGCATCGAATCCTCCCTGTAATGTATTGGCCTCGAGATATAATTGTCTGAGCGAACTTCTAGAACCTTATTGGGAGGATCTGCAATGCTCAGTAAGCCACGCAAAACTGATGAAAATAAAAGAAAACATTAGTAAGTAATTTGCTAATTGTTTTTCTATATTGTATCACAATTAAAAATCGTATATTGGCAAACATACAGGAGTTAAACATTTTCACTAATTTTACTAGGCACTTCAGTAATAATTTAAAGCTGGGCGCTGTTACATATTCATAGTAAACTGTATTCTGAATTCTGAATTTCAATTTTCAGTTCTATTCACATTCGACTCATAAAAATGACAAATGGCAACTGACATCGCCTGACAATGACATTATAACATTGACATGTTCCTAGACATGTTCTGGGTCCTGCATCTATGTTCTGAAGTCATTAGGGAGGGCGCACTAGTGCATGTGAGTGTGCTAAAAAAATATAGAGAATGGAAGGCCCAGGTATTCCGATATTCACTTCAATACCAACAATGTTCAGGATGGCACTTAGATTTTTCATTAATTAACAGTATTATTGAAGCTAAATACCTAGTTTCTCATATTAAAGTATTCATTTTATAAAAGACATCATTAAAGCCCACCAACCTGCTTTAGAGCAGTGTTATGGGTCTGTACTCTATAAACCTGACTTCCCAAGGAGTGAAATAAAACAACTAGACTGACTCTAATACTGTATATTAGGCTTCTCTATAATTCATATTACTTGTTACCTTCAAATGACTCTACTACCAGTTCGGAATGCTGTCTTCGGCAGAGAAGACCACTGGCAAGAAACTCTACCGTTGCTCTTTTATTCAATCAATTAAAACAACTTATAAACACAATTACAACATTGTCATATGTAATAACGCTAGGCCCTTTGATACAAGACACATAAGACAGGTCGAACATAACTACTATTATCACTTATAACATCAGGACTTTTGGAACAAGTTGTTTGTATAGAGCAACCTCTGCTACATAAACTGTCGGTATAAAGTTATGCTAGGGCTCCATATATGATACCTAAATAAACCAAAAGATGATATATACTTATCTGATGCAACATCAGGTACAACCATAGTACCAACAACTTTTAACAACTTATCTCAACACCATCACCAGTATATACGACTCTTGTTTTGCCACAACAATATTTCGTTAAGTATGTCGTTTCCATTATAAATCATCTATTCCCAATTTGTAACGTTCTATCCACAATACTTTACTTAATCTTCTATTCTCAATTCATTAATTTAAATCCGTCCTCACTTTTCTTTGCCGCCAATCTATCTTGTCAAACTCGCGTCTCCCGCCATAGATCCTATACTTTTATTTGACAGTCTACTAAAGTCCATTATTCTATTTTCAATACATTATCAATGAGTATACAAACTATGATTTGTTGATATATTTAATATAATCATCGTGTTTATCATAGATAAAGTGCTGTAATTCCCTATTTCCTAACACGGCCATTCTGACAAGTACTTCGTTCTCGAAGTACATAGGGTTATTCTTTTTTAGGTATATGTTTTGTATCATGAGTCCTTAGGTACATAGAATATCCTAACAAGTACATAATCTTATGTACACCTCTATAACGTTAGTTCAAATGGTATATAAGCACAAATATCATAAAATCAGTTACATTCTGTTACACTTTTATCAATAAACTGTAAACAATATTCTATCAAAAGATAGGCATAATCAAAACATTTTATAATTAAAGTGAAAGAGACCAAAAAAAAATTTCATTAAAATTCCACACTATTTAACATATAACAACAATATAATACTTCTAATAAAGTAAAATGATTAATTTTCAACAATGTAAATCAAAAATACTCATTTTCATTTATCTTGTACATTTTAACATGTACAATCACAATCCAAATATTTCCATCTCAATATAAATCTCAAAAAATTTATCCTTTTGCCTCTAGTCCAACTTTATCAAAATATCCACACAGGTAATTGTATTTCCCATCAATTCTGTCATTAACATTGTTAGTCTCATTTAGTCACAGATGCAATCGGTACAGTCTAATAGTCAAACCAATATATACCAAAACACCAACACCCACTGGTGATGTCAACAACATCATCACTCTCAAGTGATATCAATAACATCATCACCCACTGGTGATATCAACAACATCATCACTCTCAAGTGATATCAATAACATCATCACCCACTGGTGATATTCATATTTTTTCCACTGTCAAGTCAAGTAATATATAAGATAAATATAAATAAATTAATATAAAAACGCTAAGATGGAATTATTTCTATTATGGAGGGTTTACCTCTTTTTTTTATCATATCATCAAAAAAGCCAAGGTTTATGTTTAATTGTTATTTCTATTATTCAAAAATTATTTCAATCTAAACATCAATAAAATCACCCGTTTAACAGAATCATTTATCATACAAGGACTATTAAAATTTCAAATAGAAATTGAAAATTTAAACAACTGTAGACCTAAGTATAATATAATTATTTATAATGCAACTAATATATTTTCCTTTGCAGCAGCAACATTAATTTAGTTTATATTTGTATTTATTCTTAGATAATTTTAAGAACCTCTCTAACCATCATACTGAAAGATTACTAACCTAACCCATAACATTTAAGCTGACTCCCAATTATTTTCTTCGCACAATCCAACATAGACACTAAACTATTTCATTTAGCTATTCAGTAGTAATTTTCCCTATATGTATTGTTCTGATACATAATCATATTCTATTCTATTCTACCAACAAAATTTTTTTTTTTTTTGTTTTTTTTTTTGTTTTGTTTTATGTGTAATCTTTTATATGTTCTGAATAATTAACATAATCTCTCCAATCTCGGCTTTCCTGACAAGTACTTCGATCTCGAAGTACATAGAAAAGTTTCTAAATAAAAGTTAACAGCTCGGCTAACCTGACTAGTTGCTCAATATAAACTTGAAATCTTGTATGTAATAAATAAGAATCAAAAGAAAAATCTATTACACATTCCGTTCGGCTAACCTGACCAGTTAAATTATTTTAACCTGGACAGTCTAATAAAATAAAACTTAGCACAAATTCCATTTGACTAACCTGATTAATTAAATAAAACTTGATAATTCAAATTAATCAAACTTATCACACATTCTGTTTGGCTAACTTGACTAGTTGGTTTATAACAAACAAAACAAATATAAATCAAATCTATTTGACTCCAAGTAAAAAAGAGCCACTAGGCCATGCCAGTTTCAAATAATAAGTACTATCTTTGCAAAGTAGAAACAACAAAAATAAAAAATAAAAATATCACATCAATTGGTTCTCCGGACCACATATCCTTATATAGAATTTCAACAAGCATGGTGCTTTGTCTCCAGAGTGTTTCTGTTTCAGCACATAGCAGCAAAAAGTTGAGGCATCATTAAAAACATCAAACTCTTTACTATGTCCACATTTGACGGGATGGTTCTAAAAAAAGTAAATCTGCATTAGAGAAAGGCATAAATTGGACATGAATAGGATCCAACTTCTGATGCTAAAAAAATATAAAGAAAATGAAAGACCCAGGTATTCCGATATTCACTTCAATACCAACAATGTTCAGGATGGCACTTAGATTTTTCATTAATTAACAGTATTATTGAAGCTAAATACCTAGTTTCTCATATTAAAGTATTCATTTTATAAAAGACATCATTAAAGCCCACCAACCTGCTTTAGAGCAGTGTTATGGGTCTGTACTCTATAAACCTGACTTCCCAAGGAGTGAAATAAAACAACTAGACTGACTCTAATACTGTATATTAGGCTTCTCTATAATTCATATTACTTGTTACCTTCAAATGACTCTACTACCAGTTCGGAATGCTGTCTTCGGCAGAGAAGACCACTGGCAAGAAACTCTACCGTTGCTCTTTTATTCAATCAATTAAAACAACTTATAAACACAATTACAACATTGTCATATGTAATAACGCTAGGCCCTTTGATACAAGACACATAAGACAGGTCGAACATAACTACTATTATCACTTATAACATCAGGACTTTTGGAACAAGTTGTTTGTATAGAGCAACCTCTGCTACATAAACTGTCGGTATAAAGTTATGCTAGGGCTCCATATATGATACCTAAATAAACCAAAAGATGATATATACTTATCTGATGCAACATCAGGTACAACCATAGTACCAACAACTTTTAACAACTTATCTCAACACCATCACCAGTATATACGACTCTTGTTTTGCCACAACAATATTTCGTTAAGTATGTCGTTTCCATTATAAATCATCTATTCCCAATTTGTAACGTTCTATCCACAATACTTTACTTAATCTTCTATTCTCAATTCATTAATTTAAATCCGTCCTCACTTTTCTTTGCCGCCAATCTATCTTGTCAAACTCGCGTCTCCCGCCATAGATCCTATACTTTTATTTGACAGTCTACTAAAGTCCATTATTCTATTTTCAATACATTATCAATGAGTATACAAACTATGATTTGTTGATATATTTAATATAATCATCGTGTTTATCATAGATAAAGTGCTGTAATTCCCTATTTCCTAACAAGTGCATGCATTTTGTAACTATCCTATGGCTTTTATTTATAGTGATGAAGAACAATACCATTTGTCGATGACCTTGTGAATTTAATGAAAAGTTTATGTACCTATGTCTGTATTCCACCAATATGTACAAGATGCACCCCTTTATAGTAATTAGTAACAATATGTTCAACCAAATTACCCGTTTTTTTCACGATATGTCTTTCCTAGTTAACGAGACGTCGTTGTATGTCACTATTTGCAAATAGTGACCCGGGACCTTCCAATTATAAGACCAGACAATCACTACTGCGCCAGTAAGGTCATCCAACAAACGATGTTTTTTTTTGCGCAAATATCTAAATTGCCCAAATTTGGTCCCGGGTTCGACCCCCAGCAGGAAGAGTTTGTGAATTTTATAAAGTGATTCACAGCCAATGCTCATGTCATTGTACATTTTCTATACTTCAGTCCCCTATGGACTCGAACGATGCAAAGATACCTCCCGGTGTCCTAGTCATTATCACTTGTTATCACCCTAAAGAAAAGAAACCGATTAGGCGTATCAGTTTAATATAAATGCTAAAATATGTATATATCAAAGGTTAGCTCATAGCCAAGCATAACCCTAAGTACTGTAGGTACCAGGTGAGATTGGCTTGGTAGGAGCTTCGGCCGTGGCTAGTTACCACCTTACCGACAAAGACGTGCCGCTAAGCGATATGGATTGAAATAAAAGTAAAAAACTGCTTTCAATGGTCTTTTAAAGAACTGCTACAATTAAAGTTTAGTGGCTAAAACAAACCTTATACCTTTAGTACTTAAAAAATGGTGTAGTAAATTAAAGCAAATTTCCGAGATCCAATTTATATATTTAATTCAAATATAAAATACAGTAACACAAGTTTAAATTGGAATGTAACTAAACATAGTAAATACTTCACAAGCATAATATATTCTTTGAACTAGGAATACTCTTTGGTACAATTATTGGAATTTGGTAGAATTTTACAAAATAATTATTATGACTAGGAGATAATAATAATAATTACCTAATTACTTATACTACTGAAAATAAAGAATAAAATTAGGATAAAAGAATATTAATATAGGTGCAGATGACAAACCATAACACACTTCATTATTGTCTTCTTAAAACTAGCAGCGTTTTGTAGTATGAAACAATCCTATCACACAATTAATGTTGATACAACTTTGCATTAACTTTTTATATATTTTTGGCAAGAACTCAAGATCAATTTATACATTTCAGCAGCATTTTAGCCTTTTAGGACATTATGGGAACTCTTAGGCATGCAGGTTCCCTTCAGATACCTTCACCTTCACCGCTAAAGCAAGCGATAAATTGCTTATTAAAAATGCACATAACTCCAAAAAGCCAGAGATGGGTTGAACTCAACCCGGAACTCAAGCCGAGGCTTGAACTCAATCACACACTGAGCTTATAAAATAAATGCTTGAAAAAAACTACTTTTGGATAACATTAAAATAAACCATATACTTAAAAAAAACTAAATTATTGTGTCATTTTTAATTGAGACGTCTTTAAATTTAAAAAATTGTAGATTTAATATTTTATATTAAAAAGACAGTAAAAATGTTTCTTCTTTCGTTGCATATGATGAAAGAAAAGTAAGCATATAAATACTATTTAAGTACTGTTAGTTGTTTACTAGCTTGTTTTTTTTTTAAATGAAACAGGCTGGGATTAATTAATTTACAGGAAATTGTTTGTGTATGGTGGGTGGGTAATATGTTATTAAGATGAACACTGTTGCAGTTTCTGATGGATGATGTTACTTTGATCTTGACTATTTGGACATGATCTGTCTGTATGGTTAAGATACTGCATAAGTATAAGTATGAAAATAATCCAAATAAGTTTCACTTATTTTGCATGTAAACACTTAACCACATAATATTTTTTAGCATAAGGGCACATCTACTTTTTAAATCTATCAGTTAAAATGTATATATGATATTAGAGTCGAATGCTAGTTATTTCTCGGAGCACTTAAATTTCACCTGATACATTTTTAAATCTGTTACAGCACTGTACGCCAGACTTCACTGGCCTTAATTGTTCATAATTCGTTATAAATTAAGCAGCGTGACTCTGGTTAGTGTTAGATCCAGGCAAATTGTCTGGATTTGCAAGAGGATCCAGTTCAGCAAAAAGTTTAAACCATGCAGCTTTATCTTGCTTCTTTGGTGCAGGTTTCGCCATAGGTTGCTGTGGTGGTGATTGGTTTGGCATGTTGATTTTGTCAACATTAGTAGGTACCAATGATTCTTCTAACAAGTTGGTATTTAAATCCTGTAAAAATAATAATTTAATAGAACATTGAGCATAAATTGTTTTGATTGGAGAAATACAGGCAAAACTGCATATCGCAATTTATAAAATCTTTATTCTTTATACACTTCACCAAACATGTTCTTAAATGCTCTATGCATGTTTATCTCTAACATCAGAGATCCATCAGGGGATGTTTTCAAAAAAAAAAAAAAACTGATTTAATAAAAATTTAAGTAATTATAAGTTGCACATACAGATTATTTACGTTTTCATGAATAAAGCAAATGGAGTTTGATGTTCTACATTGATATCAATTCGGTTAATATTAAGGTTACAACATAATGTACTGAATATATTATAAATAATATCATCACAACAACAGTAGTAAAATAAGCACCCTTTAATCTATTATAGGGGAAAATTTAAATAATAAGTCTTGTAATGTCAGAATCAGGCTGCAGGTAGATATTTTTCTGCATCCTGATTCTGCCATTTGTGTTTAATCACAAAATATATATAAATACCTCCAGTAACTGAGAAGGCATAAAATTTCCCAAGTGTGCTAGTGAACTTCCAAAGTCTAGATTGAGGCCAACTAAGTCCGAACGGATATCATTATTAACAGCTGGTGGTATTTCAGATTTTGTATTTATAAGGTTGGAAGATGTGCCTGGATCTTCAAGTTGACTAGAATTGGACGGCTTCTTTTCTTTGTCAATTTTAGATTCAGTTTTGCCTTCAGTTTCATCTTTATAATCATCCTGAAAGTTTATTTTCTTTATAAAATGTGTGGATTTCAAAACTAGACGCAAGTAGTTAGGTTAGGTTACAATAATATAGGAGTATATATAATGAATATTTTGATGAAGAGAATTAATTAGTCTTTGGTTTTGAGTAAAAAACTTTATAGCTTTTACATACTGCTTTTACCCATTTAGGAGAAATGCTTCAACACTTTTGTCTAAATTTCAGTCACCACTTTGTTCGTCAGAGTTTGGCAAAGGAAGTTACTCACCGCACAACAATCTATTGCAAATTTATAATAGTGTAATACATACCTGAAAGAACAACATTTGATCTTTGTCAGGCACAGAATCTTCCGTCTGATTAGGATCTACCTCTCCCAAGCTCTTTAAAATGCAAAATTCATACTGTGGTGTTTCATTCATTGTATCTATAGTTGCTTCCAGAGTTTGAGCCACAACTTTTGAGAAATTCAAGAAAGAATTCTGATAATTTGACAGCACATGGGAAAACATGTTGCATCTGGCTGCAGCTAACAAATCAATCTGTAAACAATAATTATATAATCATCACGCATTAAGCTCTGTAATCATTTTCAAGTCAAGTAAAGTCCAAGAAATCTTACAGCATAAGCCTGTAAATCTTGTTGAAAATTCACATTATACAGTAAAATTGTTTGAAATCTTAATGGTGTATTATTTAACATATTGTTACAATGATACCTATATTTGTCAATTCCTTCAACAAGAAGGCTGTTTCAAAGTTTCTAGAGCTCAGCATTACAATCTGTGTGAGCTCTGTCGCAGCAATGTTGGCCAAATAGACACAGGTAGACCCATTTGTACACAAATAGAATTCAGAGCAGAGCTGGTGAAAACACCACTATATTAATTCTGTTACTGTCCTGCACTAATGTACCAGCATAGTATCCATGTAGGGAAACACATTTTATACCTTGAGGAAGCTAAGGAACTCCCAGCTAAGAAAGTGCTGCTGAAATTGGTTAGATTGTGACGATCATGATAGATTGGCAAAGATTGATATGACAGGGAGATTTTAAGCACTGCCTAAGGAGAAAATTAGTTATTTTTTTTCCCATTTGGCATAACTTACTGATGTTAATATAAACTATTTTTTTTCACTGTTTATATTATTGAGCAGAATAAAATGACAGTACCTTTTGTAAAACATCCAGGGTTAGTTTATCAAAAACCTTTTTACTTTCCCGAACCTGACGCTGCGCTTTCCGAAAGCTGTCGAGACCGCGTCCAGTATCGGGATCAAGTTGAGCACTCGTCGATTTCATCCAACTTAGCGCCGCACGATACTCGATACGTGCCTTTTCCATCGCTGATACAGTAGCTCGCATATCCTTCACAGCGCGGCATCTAAATGTTTCCACCTCGTGGTAAAGCCTCAATAATGGCGGTCTTATAGATAAACGCTGCTGGCCAGAATAAGAAACAGCTTTACCAGCAGATACCATATGTTTTCCGGCTGCATCGGTGGTTTTGCCCGCATCTCGTAAAAATTTCCCTAAGGAATTCTCTTCTTGAGCCAAAAGACATAACCGCTCCTGGTACTGATCTAAAACACGTTGCAATTGCAAACAACTATCTGATATTGATCGAAATAATTCCAGTTTCGCGTCTAGTTCGGCGTCAGAGGCGACGATACATTCATCTTCTTTGGTGCCCAATTTTTTCAACACAGTCTTTTTTGTTACCCAATATTGATGTTGCATCATATTTGCTGCTCACTATTTTCAAAGATAATATGAAAAATTAACGTTTATCATATTCACTTAGGGCAAATTAGGCTGAAAAATAGTGAAAAATCTGAGAAAAATTTACGTGACGTATTGTAGTAAATATATGTCAATGATCTGTAATGTGTCAAAGTCATATTGAGACACAGGTTAATCAAGATTTGGAATTTGGTTTGTCTATGTTATATTATACTTTTTACTGTACTAAATTACCATCCTGTTTAAAAACAAAGAAGTAGGAGCACAATGAGTTGGTATTGTGGTGGAAGCAATGAGTGTAAAAACTTGAATTACATGCATATATATGTGTATAAATATATATTTATAGATATAACTACAGATAAAATATAATTATATTTTAAGATTGTTCTTCTATCATTTGTCTATGATGGCATATTTACAATCGGTTTGGAATGGCCGACGCGTTTCGCATTATGTGCGAAAGTAGTATCGTGTTATCTTATTGATTGTGAGATAATAATATGTTACATAGTACTAAAAGAAATAGTAGTAAATAAGAACATTTATAATGGAGACTGCTACAATGTACTGTGCTAGTGATAAAACTATACCCGGAGTGTCATCTTCACAGTCTGCGAAGAATGTCAAAGATGGTAAGTTTGTGTTTGTAGTTGTCAATTCTAAATTAATACACTTTGTTGGTTATGTATGTAGGTACTCTGGACATATTAAATTTACTCTGTTATTATAAATATTGTAGTGTAGCGGTATAAGCCTATGAATTTTATATTTAGTGTAAATGCTTTATTTTATAATAATACTTTGTTCAGTATTAATCTCTTCACAGTTACTAAGTTTTCGGTTAGGTACTTAACTAACTTTTTCCATACAAAAGTAAGTCTAGTAAAAGTTTATTTAGGCTATATACTTTTAGATAGAAACAAATGAGATAAATTCTGTATTAAAATACAATATCTTTTGTAGGAATGTGATAGCCAATTAGTGTTTGAATTAATTATAAATAAAAAGTTTTAACAGTTTTGAGACTTTCAAAATATTGATCTTTAATTCTGGTTCAATGGGTTTTACATGTCTAGATGATGGATTGCTGGTTGTTTTAAGAATTTATTGAAATTATTGTCTGATATTTAAATGCCTCATATTTTAGAAAATTGGCATTATTTAAAATGCAGTTATATAATATTGTGTTTCATAACTGGAACATAGAATTTATAATAGCTCATGCTTTTCATTTTAATTCGAAACAAGTTGGATGCAATCTGGCGAAATGGTAAGTTATCATGTTGTCCAAGATGTAAAATTTCTGACCAGATAGAAAAACTATTTAACATTGCATTATGGATTTGGTTATTTGCTATATTGGTTTGGATTGCTTCATTGCATTGTGGTACGGTTTTGCTTTTAGGATACAAATTAAGCCCCTAGAATAAACAAACTGGTGACCAATAAAAAAAATATCATGAATGATCAGTGCATTATAATGCTAAGATAAGCCCTGCAGTTTTGCATATCATAGATTTTACGTTATGTTGCTATTGATGATTGATCATTGATATATTCCAGTTTACAAAGAACAATGATAAATTCCCAAACAAATTTCTGATAAGTTTTTTTTCTTTGATCTACTAATGAAAAATGAGTTAGTGTTAATTAGGAATTCTTCCTAAACATTTCCTTCTTAAGGTTTACTTTTAAATAAAGTGAGGAAATAAAAATATAATAATAATAATAAATAATAATAATTTATTTATTTCATATAGAAAAAGTATGTAAGCAGGAATCTCCTTATGAACACAGTGATACTCTATTGATTTGTGCACAAAGGAGTGCTTAAACACTTGCACTAAGGTAACTTGTGTTAGTGTCCCCACCTTCCTTCGGACCCATTAAAATATTTTGGTTTGAAGTTGTCAACATAGTGTTCGTAGCCTCTTTGGTTTGTTGTCTAATTGTTTTTAACCATGAATAGAATAGAATTACTTTATTTGCTTTATTTAATGAGTATGTAAACAATATGTTAGTGTCAAAAATAAACAGTTTAGATAGGTACTTTAAATGAAATAAAAAATATTGGAATGCAAATTTGGACTATGTAATATGTAATATCTGGACTTCGTTAACATAATTAATATAGAAGACAAAAGTTCAATATATTTTCGTCTATCACATTAGATATGCAACTTTAAACCTCATATAAATTTATAGGCATTCTTATTAAAACACCTAGAAATATCAAATATCAAATCAATTTTAAGGCTATCAAAGTATTAGTAATTGAAGTGGTAAAAAAATATTTAATTTGCTTGTATGGTGACACAATCTTTAATGTTAAAGACACAAGGTTTATAATATTAATAGTTATATTATTATTATTATTAAACCTGTAACTCCAAAAATAAAGTTTAATCATTTACTAGACTACATTACCAAGTATTCATCTGCAAATGAGAACTAAACATAAAATAATTAAAAACAAAATGTTTGAATTTTTATGTTAGATATATTTGTACAAACCACATCACTTTTTTCTCTATATTTTTGTGTCATTTCTCACTCTATGATCCAAAGCCTCTCGCAGATATTGAAGAATTTATATAGGCATCTACTTGGTTAATGATTACTATATTTAAAAAAAATGCAGACTTTTAATATACATATACATATGTATATATAATGCATACTATAATCTGTGATGGGGATGATAAATGATGAATGGTTCATCATTCATCATCACCATCTCAAATCACAATCACACAAACAAACACGTCAGACATTGTCGAAATTGTTGGCTAAATACGCAACTTAATCAGGAAGACCATTAAATACAGTCAATAACAACAATCGTGATAATACAATCACAGTGTGACAATCACGTTTTGCAATCGACCCACTGAACTATATCTTTTTCATCACCCGATCAGTGATGTGACTAATGTATGTGAATGAATTCTTGAAAAAGGTGAGATTATCAAAGTATGATTATATACCAATTATGTAAAAAAATATATTTATTAATTGTTCGAACTTTCGACAACCGTAAGTATGAAAAGACCTCGAACGTGACACCGAGATGAACTTAATTTTTACCGTTTCTGGTTTGATAGACGTAAAAAGCTACAGTGAGTAATAAAGTACAGAATTCGAAAACTTTACATTCTGGTATTTCTTTACAAGTTCAGAGGTCAAGGTAGTTTTGGAACGTGAGTGAATTATATTTTGGACAAGATATCTATCTCCCGATACGAGGATTTAGCGAGAGTGTCTCTAAAATTGGAATTGTGTAGAGTAAGGAAACGGTTTCAAATTTGTTTTGAAGCTGTGTTAAATTTAGATTCTGGCGTGTCTTCTAAACGAGTGGCTCTGTCAAAAGTAGACCAGAGCGAAATTAAGTTTTTGCCCACATAAATACTACTTTTATATTTGTTATATCCATTCAAATATTATGAATATGTTTGCTTTTTACCAATGCTTTGCTTTAAGCTTTCCATCCTGGCGCTGAACGGGATTTAAAAAAAACTATATATTTATTGCGATAGTTAAATCATATCTGCCTGTTTGTCACGGGCGTGTTTAATAATAATTTTATCTAATTCGTTTGCAAGGATCGCCGGATTATTTAGGTTAAATGGGATACAAACAGGAAAGGGTCGAAATCGGTGACTGAGGTTGATCACAAAAAATATATAACTTCAATAATATTGGTAAACAAAACTCGATGTTAAATTACACCAAAATATAATCAACCTTTAGTTTCGATGTTGTCATCAATGCCGATGAAATATAAGGGCACTCTAGTACCGTCATCATCATCATCTTTATTAAAGACGTATGCCACCGGCCTCCTATCAAATTAAAGAGCTAAGTATACCTTCGCTACTCGAATGATTTTACGTAAAAAAGGTAACTTTTATATTATTAGGTGATAGCCTGGCTGTGAGGGGTTCGGTCTCCTTTTGGAGAACTGAGCCCGATCTCACGCACGCATCTTTATCTTTCCGTAGTTATGTTCGTTTCTAGCAATTATATGTAACTTTCTTCAACGGTGATGGAAGTTACATACTGAGGATACCTTCTTGCCTGTAAGTTCACCATATTGTTCTGTGGGGTGTGAAGTCTACCAATCCGCATCAGACCAGCATGGTGAACCACGGCGTAAGGTCTTCTCTGAGAGGTGACTTGACGTGAGCTGGTAATGGGTCAATAATGATTGAAGTTGTCTGCATGTCACGTTGATAAAGTTAAGACTATTCAGTCATCCATCCAGTTGTCTTCGTCCCAACTGTGAGATCCTTACTTAAAATTACAAATAGCTCCGTGTTACGTTTTCACTCTTTAAGACATAGTTACCGAAGTCTTTTAACTTATAGATGGAGAAATTGATACTTAGTATTTCTGAAATTGTTGAATCAGAAATTGCGCACTATCTTGGGATGCTACTAAGTTCTGCCTTTCCGATAAATTTACCGATAAAATGAATATTGCTAGCGAGAACACTTAAACCCTCCAGATTAATAGCCAGTTTACGCTTCAAACACGAAATAGTGTCTTTTAAATTGATCTTTTACGCAATAACGTTTTACTACATAGGAACAATATTTATGATTCCTTTTCCTAAAGTTAGTAAAAAACAAAGGCTTTGGAGCAGTATGTCAAGGGCGACATAAAGTTTTTATGGTGATCCCGGGTCCCCTTGGTTTCTTCCCCTAGTATCTTTCCCTTAACAATGCCATTAAATTTGCAAATCAGTTTCGTTCTATTTCGCTTCTCGTTCTACCTTTCCGTTCGCTTCGGCCTTTTCTACGTATTTAACTGAAAAGGATCCAACTTTAATTAAGCTAAGTCTAATATATTTACTTATAAGTTTATATCGTAATTTATTATTGATGCAGTGCTGTTTTGGTTTCATTTTGGCTTGACTTTTTAAATTTTGAACTTGATCTTTCATTTATGCGACTTTCGGCTTAGCCATAGTAAGTATTATAAGTAAGTAAGTTATTAAAGGCCGACTTGGTGTTTTTTTTAAATAGCCGCTTTTTTATGCTTTACTTTTACCGTTGTCAAAAAAGTCAGTACTACTGTTTCTTATGGGACGATAAAATCCTCATCGTGTAAGATAGGGAAATAATACTACTAAGCTTAATGCGATGGATTGGCTATAAAGGGATTTTTAATCTTCTAAGATTGGCCTATTCTCGACCTCGATTACTGTGCCTTGAACCTTAAAGCTTCAATAAAACCTCGAAGTACATCCGCTCAAGCGGCCCACCATATACAAGCGGATATAATAAACTGGTAATTGATAGATGTTAATTAAGTAAATGCCATTTTTGACACCGCGTAGTATAGAGAGGAGATTAAAGAGTTCTTAGCTGTGATGCCCATGACATCATAAATAGGTTATTATAGTGAACTGCTACCCCTTTCCCAACCTGAGGTATTGATCATATAAACAACGTATTCATTGCGGCTGTTATTTTGAAAAGCATTTTTATTGTAGCTCCGTTCAGTTTTGAGATTCGTGCGGCGGCGCGGGCCACGGCTCGCTTCGCATGGCTGGCGATGCACTTGTCAGTTTTCGGGTTTTTTATTACTCTTGCATGAAACGCCCCGCAGTTTTGTAACACAACCCACGTACGTACCTACCTATCTAAATTACGGTAACTTGAATTGTTTTTTTTAACTTTTCTAGCGGTGGATGGATGCGAGGAGAATTTTCAATAAGTGTCCAGATTTATGTAGTTTTTTTCGAGTGTGAAAGGATTAGACAGCAGGAGGGATCTCCACGTCTCTTGAGTGTTTCTGCAAGACACAAGTGTAACAGTAATTAATACGTTTATACAAAAAGTTTTATTAAAACGATTGTATAACTTTGACAAATTTGATGTATTTGAAAGAACTATTGCCATCGCGCTGAGCCTGTCTTCCCACGTTGAGTGCGATAGGAGAAGCTGCAGCTCAGATAGATTTTACCAATAAAAAAGACGATATCTCATCAGATTAAATTATTTTTAGCATTAAAATTTCAAGAAAAATTGCGTCTTGGTGTCTCTTTCCTTCTTCCATGTTATTTTTGTTATTTGTCTTTTAGTCTTCTAAATATGGCGATGAAAAAAGTTATTTATACATTATTTGAGAGGGTCAGATTTTCAAAATATAGAATATGATAGATAGCAACATGTCTGCACTAGACTTTGAATTTACGAAAAAAAAATATTGCTCTCGAGGCATTAGGTATTACGGGAATACGATTCTATGGAGAAACCCGCGTATTTTCTTCTCTTAATTACTTTAGTAGGTTATTAATGCAAGGACCCCGAATATGTATAATTAGATATCAGTTTTGAGCTCCTTAGTGATATAGAAGTCATAATATTCAAGTTCAAATTCATTTATTTCAAGTAGACCTACTTTATAAGCACTTTTGAAACGTCATGTATGTATGTTTTTACCGACTCTACCACCGGTTCGGAAAACAGATTCTACCGAGAAGAGCCGGCAAGAAACTCAGTAATTGCTCTTTTCCAACATTAACATTTACAATCATTTTTCTATCTTGCGGGAGAATTGATCCTAATATCTAAAAATTACACCAAAAAACATAAGATAGCTGATGCAGGTGCTAGTTCCTATCAAAAACTATAAAGCCAACTAACCTACCGAGTTGTCCTTGTACAAATGTTGGTGCTCTTGTCCTATTTGTCCATTATATCGCGAAATTCGACGCTTGCTGCCCAATTATAAAGGAAACATTTTTTTGCATTTTCGAATTTTTCGTAAAAACAATAGAAAAGCTACGGACTGAAACGCAACTTGATAAATAAAATGTGGAGGAAACATAAAAAATGCCGTGACAAAGATAAGGACTCAGACTTCAAATGTGACATTTTAGGGTGGTTTAGTGGACATAATAGGGGAGAGGGTTGAATCAAAAAAACCTAATACATATCCTTGATTTCTCATCAGTTTCTCAAACGTGGCACAACGTCGAAATAGCTCTGAAGAGTTATGAAAACCGAATTCGAACTGCATACAATGGCTTCTTTCCGTTTGTATGTCATTGATAACCTGGAATGGTAGCCACACTGTCACCGGGAGGTAGGACAAGCATGAAAGCTCCCTCAGAGTTTGGGAAGCATAAGAACTTGTAAGAGATCTGAAGGTTCGGCTGGGAGAACCGGGGTTTTTTTTCTAAAACCATCGCCTAGGTACATTGAAACAAAACAACATTACACAGGGCATGCATGAAACACGTTCTGCAACGTGCCGCCCCGTGTCTAGCGGCAAACGTAAGTAGTACTTCTCCGGGCGAGCTCTTTTACAAGAAACTACTAGCTCCTAATAACTAAACACTAACCGAGAGTATGTGATATCTTGATGTCCCGAATTCTTACGTCATCCAGACGAAGAATTCGCGTATGATGTAAGAAATCCAGGGCTTACACGACGCGTAAGACAACGCCAACGACACCTCCGAGTTGGTACTGAATATGTTAAAACATAACTCAACCTCTACTCGTATCACCTATTAGTCTTCGACTCTACTCCGGATTCATGCGACTCTTAGTCGAACACACTAACCACTTGATCAACGAGGCAGTTGCCACAACCCTCTTGTAGATGCAAATATGATGTTAGTGGGATTAAATGTCCGAGTTAAACATGAATATAGCGATATCTAGCTATAATACAAAACACGCTTCGCAACACAGGTTTGTCCTAGTTCGAAACATTTCCTAGGTTGACGGCCTGTAATGTGCTAACCAAATGGCAAAGGTCGATCTAGTCCGATAAGAGATGAAAAGATTTCGCTTCTTACTTTGTATAGGTATTTTCAAACGTTCTATGCATGAACTTTAGCTTTATATAAAGTAGTTTTACCAACTTTTTTATAATTTAAACGCTTATTCTAATTTGGTAACCGCCATAACACGTATTGAATAACTACTTATTTATATATGTTTTAATATTTTTATCTTTACAACTACCCTTTTAAAATCACTCGTAAAGAGAGTTTTCCACAGTAGAGTAGCTAAACTGACCTTTGTGAGTAGCTGCATCATCATCCTAAGCTTGCCCCCAATACTGGTCATAAACCTCCTTATAACGCAGCCCTGAACGTTCCGACAGTTATTATTAATAATTAGTTTATTTTCATACTAATTTATTTAAAAATGTTCTTCTTTTTTTTCAAATTGTAATTATTTAATGAGAAATGTGTTAAAATTCTTAACAATTTTAACTTAACAATCTTCAACAATTATTCATTGTAGTCTCCTGAGGGTGCTCCGGTTTTGGAGCGAAACGTGCGTAGAGGGTACATTGTATAAGATCTGTTTGGTGTGGAGTATAAGGATTGAAGAAATTATAAATTACACCGTATAGATTCTCCTACTTTTCGCGGAGTATAGCAAATAAAGCTCATTTTCATAATGTACTAGCGTACCCAGCCCGCTTCGCCGGGCTAGATTTTGCTTTATTTTATTTAGACAATAAACTTACATCATTAAATTTTTAATTTAAGTCTCATAATATATTAAATCATTTTTATTTCTCTCCGTATTCATTCTCTTCTATTCTCTTCTCGAGCTGATGAAGATCATTCTCTACACCCATGTACACCCAACTATATAATATCATCATAGTATATAAAAGCTGTATTTCACAGTTTGAGTTCAAAAATAGGAGTGCTCCGATCGTCACCAAATTTTACAGGATTACTCCGGAGGTCAATCCGGAGATTCTCGGAAAGTTTCATTGAAATCGGTCCAGCCGTTTCGGAGCCTATACGGAACATACCCACACACTTTCTCTTTTATATATATAGATTATGGAATTCCGCAAAGTAACGCTTCTATCCAATAATTAAATTACTTACTACATACTCGTACATAATAGAGTTCCCGATTTTCGGATATATGCCTCTTCCAAGCTAGCTCATAACTCTCTATTTGTGGCTTTGCATTCCCGTTCCAGACCCGCAACTGCGTTTGAGCTGGCGGCCAACTGCGTTCGGGTGGGTACGCGCGCGGGTGTCCAACGTGTGACAATAATTATTTTTAAAAAAAACTTCAATGTAGCACTTATACGAGGATTTAAATATATATGTCATACCACCTACCATGCATCTATAGCATTCTCTTTTACGCCTTTTACGGCCGCCAAATTGTATCTTCGACCTTAAAGCTCTGTTTTATTTGTATTTATTAATTTTGTTTACCGGATATCCTATATAGTATAGTAACTACAGGTATTTAGTAAATAAAACACTGCTTTCAATTTGTCTAAACCTACTTCGTTCCCTGATAATGTTTTAGTTCATTAATATTTGTTTTTCATTTTATTATGAAGCGAAGGACCCTTGTTACAAGTGGGAACTACTAACTCGCGGTAGTCAATTCAATTCATATCAAAAACTTCCTTGAAAACAAAGCTCTTAAACATTTGTAGTGCATTCACATCGCCTGCACTGAATAAATTGCCTTCCGAATTGCAATTGTTCGATTTAATTATGCACCTGGCGTATAGCAAATTAATTGAGTTAGTTCAATCCGTGATTTTGCGGTGAAATATTTTATTTGCATATAACGATTTTGAAATTTCTGATTACCCTCGGTTATTTGGTATTATCAATTTCACTGATTGTATTTCATTTGTGTGTAAAGTGTTCACTGTGTAAGCAACAATGTTAAAATGCTTGCTTACTCTGCTTTTATAATATCCTTAATATTCTTTCTCCCTCTTATCTAAAGAACCGTTTCCGCTATTTATCTGTTACTCCTTCAAGGTCTGTACCTTTGATACCGCCATGATAACCGTCTGGTACTATGATAATATTTTGTAAAATGAAGTTTTTTCGTCACTCCGCCATGATAACCGTCTGGTACTATGATAATATTTTGTAAAATGAAGTTTTTCGTCACTCTTTCACCTTTAGGAGTAGCTATTAATAAGAATCCGACAAATGACTCGGTTTTTTAATGATGGTATTTAAAGTTGTTTTCATACTAATGTGTATGTGTAATGTATTTTATGAATAACAGTATAATTTTAACTACCAAGAGCGTACTAAGCTAGTTGCACTATGCGGCTCACTTTCTATTAATCCTGTCAACTAAGGTTGCCTGTAAGAGATTGATTTCACCAGTTAGGCCGCCTTTGCATGCCGACAATTCTCTTTACCTATATAAGACGTGTCCATCACCCATCCATCTTTTTCTATGTATAAGATAAAGAAATACTATAAAAACGATACATTACTTTCTGACTTAATCGGAAACAATAATCAGAATATTTTGATATTTTGCTCTCGCATCCGCCCACTTAAATAATGTTGCCATTTTTGTCTAAGTACAAGATTTCTTCTCATACTTTGCTTCATTTTATGTTCGTGGTTGCATCTTAGAACTATGACGCTTTACTATTGTGTGGCCATTACTTTAGTACCTACTGTATCAATAAAGCAGTATAACATTTGTCATTAAAAGAATGAATGAAAAGCGGCAATTACGCGACAGGGTTGCATACGGTAACGAATGTATTGATGCGTCAAACGTAGAGCGAGGTGTATTCATGAAAGGCCGGGGTGCTCTGGGTGCCGTCTGACACAATTCCGGGCGCCGGCGCGGCGAGCCGGGAGACTGCAGCCCTGCCAGACGACACGCGGTCTTCCTGACGAGCGCTCTCGCCCAACTGCCGAAGCTCCCGAAAGATTTCCGCGGAATCGTAATTTAAAATTCGAACACCGAATTTCGTATGGAAACGTATCTCATTCTGTATCCATTGTTCGGATAACAATGCTGCGTGCGTAATACCGGCTTCCTGTATACGGATTATTGAATTGTCTTCGATCGTGCTGACGAACTTCTGTAGACAATAAACGTAGACGCTTGTGATGTTATTGTGTACTTTTGGAGGCGTTTGATTTCTAACCGCATACATCGGTCACATCGAGAAAGGACTGTTACTTTTCAAGTTCAAAAACAGATAACAAAGCCGTCAAACTGTATTCCTTCGACAGTTTTAACGTTTACGAGTACGATGAAGACCGAGCATACAACGGCCAAGAAGATACCTTCGGGACCCATAAAAAAAGTAAGTTTTTTTCTGCATAGAAGATGATGTAGCTAAATAGATTTGTAGAATCAACATTTGTAGATATATTGAATAAAGCCGATTTATGACTGGTTTTATATTATATAGAAGTTAGTTTTATCGACCGTGTTAAGAGATGTTATATACCATAGGATTGAGCTGCTGACCTGGTGACATAATGCGTGTTCAAGTTACAATTGAATGCTTAACGAATTTAAAATACTGGAACAAGGCATTCTACGTGATATGACGTTGTGTATTTTATTGCTTCTATATAAAAAAATATAATTTTAATTTAATATCTTCATCATCATCATCATCATAATCACAACTGACTTCTATACCGTTACGTGCCAGTAAAATTGTTACAAGAAATTCTTTTAACCAAAGTACCACTTTTCCACTTTTGGTTTAATCGTTTTTAAATACTTTCGCTCCTCGATCATAACTCGGTTAAACGGGATAGTATAGAACGACCAGGAAACCCCAACACTTTTTATCCGATTAGGGGTTGAAGTTTGTAGGGTATCCTTAAATTTAATCTAAAAAAAAATGTTTAGAAATTAAAGCACCTATAACTAAGAAAAAAAAACGTCAATTTTGCACAGGAGTAGGTAAAAAGTCAAGTCAAGATATGGAGTTAAAAGTGAAGAACGTAACTAAGGGAGCAGGAACTGTTAAAAAGGGGCTTAATTCAGTTTGTGCAAATAGACTCCGGGCGTTAGCTTACTTAGGTGTTCTAGGTAGACTTGTTTTTTTATGCTCTTAGATTTCTTAAACAGTTGAAAAGAATATACTAGGATTCAAACAAAGGAACTTAAGGCAGTAAAATTTGCCTTTAACGGTCATACATTTAAATGAAAATTAAATTCTTATTCTGTGATTTCGAAATAAATGAATTTCATATGATTATTTAAATTGTCTTTTTGTCGGAGCTAATAAAGATGGCCAATCTTTGCATTATTGCTCCACGTAGTTATATAGTATTAGTTTAAAGTGACACTGCGATATGGTTATAGCTAAAAGGTTAAGCTGCTAGGTTTAATAGCCTCATACATTTAGTTTCACCTTAAAGAACGTAGTTATCATAACCCCACAATACCTAATGCAGAAAAATGGTTGAAATTTTCAGAAGCTTCCAAGTACCATTTCCAGCAAGCAACTCTATATAATGTGTTTTAATTTAAGCAACTAAATATTAATTGCTTTAACTGCGTAAGAAAAAACCTGAGGAAACTCGCATACCTGAGAGTTCTAGCTATTGATTGTGAAACTTCACTATCACATAGACATTAAAAACACAGTAGGCGGTCGTGCTCCTAGAAATCGCCTCATGAAATTTTAATGATAACATGAAATGTATGAAGTATTCAATCGATAATACACGGTCGTGATGTTTTCATGCGATACTATATCTGGCACACTTTTGTTAAGGATGTCTGGTTAAGAAATATTTCATTTATTGTTCATTCATATCTTGTTCTACCAAGCAGATAATTAGTTCTCTGTATGCAGGCATGTCACGTTCTCTATAGACCTTTGACGTTTTTTAAATAGACGGCTTATACGGTCTTACATTTCGCACCAAGTGCCCAAAGTTATTTCGGCAACAGTAGTACCAACATTTCCTGCTCTGATTTTTCATTTTAATCAATTAAATGGTAATAATTATACATTTACTTCCAAGGCCCACAACACGCAGTTGGCCGGTTTTTAAGACTTAGTCTAAAAAGTTTTTAAGACCGAGTCTAAATAGATTAATGGCCAGTTATATATTTAAACATGTTCTCTTTAGTACTCGCTAAAATGTATATTTTAACTTAAGTAAATTAGAAAGCCACGGTGCACGGTAAACGTTAAATTATTAAGTCACGTGAAGCAAATAAGATATTAATTAGCGACTATTTGCAGCGGATGGAAAAATGGCTAAATATAGTTATTTGTTATTCAATAATAGCGTACGTTTCCTTATGCTCTAAAATTAGTAGCCACGAGTTGACTGTATGTACAAAGTACCTTTGACCTCAATGTATGATAATGAGTTGATTTGGTCTGTAACTGTAGTATGATTCAATGTATTTAGTTTAGGTACTTTTGTTATTTGCGCTATCACTGCTGTTTGTTTTCAATGTGGATTAACATACAATAATACAATCGTAGTTATGTTGTTAATGGTACCATAATGAAAAACAATAAAATTTTTGTTAATTATTCAAGAGGTATTATTTAATAGATCAATAGCTTGTCTTAAAAGTTCTGATTTAATTTAATAATTCCTAGAAATAAGCTATTCTAAACGTTTTCTCAAAAAAAAACGAATAATTTGAACTTTCTCCCTAATGTCTTATGTTTAACTAAATCCTGCTGAATTGTTAATGTTTTTAATAAATAATTCCTTTTATTTTAATAAAGCTTACGAAATAATTTTTATTATTACTCTTTATTTATATACCACATCAAGAATATATATTAGAAATATGATGAAATCAAAAGAATACAAAAGGCGGCGTTACGCTTTTTTATGTCAGGGAGACAGTGGTCCTCCCTGACTACCACATTCCACCCCAGTTGCAAGCACGCTTGAGAGTTATGGAGTAACATTATCACTGGTTACGCTGATTGATTCCCATGTCATTTTTATTTGTAGAAAATATAATACCGTATTTAAAGTTTGTCACTTATTATTGGTTGGCTTTATTGTAATTATTTGAGTAAGCTTAAAAAAATACTTCAATCGATTAGACGTTTCGTGATGAACCAAAATAAAATACCGGAACCGATACGGATCTTTATTTTTAATGCTTCTTCATACTTTCTTTAGTTTTATCATTGAGCATAATATATCAACCGATTCCAAAAAAGATATTCTGTTTAACAGGTTTGAACTTGATAGTAAAATGTATTATTACGTTTTTGTGTTGAAATCCATTTAAGTCATTTCATACAAGGCATTTATCACCAACTCAGTAAAGAGAAATCGGTTCTCATTATTCCTTGTGTAACCTCTCCTAATTTGATACAGTAAATCCATTCAAATGTTTGATTTTTATGATACATATATCCAGTCTACCCAAGCTTTGCAGTAATTTATATAGAGTTAGCGCTACCAACAGATTGAATATTTTTTGTAGGGTCAGAATGTATAATAGCGTATTACTTGTTATATTAATGGATAGAATATGATAGATTAATAAATATTTATGGTTTATGAATTCACATTAAGCGGTATTACATGCGTTTATTCGAGTTGCAAAACATTTACGGAATGGCTAAATTTATGACTCAATAGCAATCCAAACATCAAATCTTAGTTATATTTTAGTTTAAGTTGAAACCTTTGTTTTTATCTATCACAATTTGAAAATACATATATAAATATAGTAAAAATATAGAATGCAGTTTATAGGGAACCAGTCAAGTAAGTGCAGTGTCGACTCCAGGCTGGGTCGTTGAGATAAGAGTAGGTAAACTAGTGAACGGGCGTTCGCTGACTCGTTTCTCATTTGTCCAGCGCAAGTAGGCAGTAAGCCCCTGCGCTTCATTGCGAGAGGACGGCGCGCGCGCATTTTGATATACTAAATCTAGGTCGCGCTCATGTGATAGTTCACATTTCTCTTGCTTATGAGAAAAAAGTGTTCAGTGACCATACAGTTTTTAATCGCAACGGTATTCACATACAATTTACAATTCTTTCGATACGCATGTGTGTTTATAGAAATCTCAAGTGCCAAAAAGTGGCGGATTTATCTATGTGGGCTATGTGATATACAAGTGTGTTACCGTATTTGAGGCTTTTGTAATCGTCCAAGCGGATACAGTCCGCAGACGTTTCTTAGAAGTGTTGAATTGATTTTGTGAATGAGTCAGCTAACAGGCGTCGGGATTGTTAGCTTCGTCAACGTGCTGCCCACGATCTCAGAAGGTAATATTAGAGATGTCTTTGTTACTGTGTTATTTAATATTGCTGTCATTTCTATTTCTATTTTTGATAACTTTGTTAGAACACTTATATTAGCCAACGCTATTACCCCGAATTCCAAACCTCAGAATTTCTAGATAGCTTAAATATTATCGTATCGTAATGACTCATTACGGTTACTATACGATAAAAGTATTATAAATAAATCTTAAAATATGTAGTATAACTTGTTCAGTAATACCTGTATATTTAATCCTTTCGCCTTTACCAAACCCTGCATATCTCTTTGCATAAGGTATAGATTTCATACCCTTCAAACAACTCTCAAGCATTAGCTGCACTTAAGGTGTTTCTAACCCTTTTATCTTATTAGTTACATAAACTTGATACACCATGCCAAGTGCAGAATGTGGTATAATTTTTTTAGGTAATAGTTGTAAAAAACAATAATATGGTACCTATTACATTCTTGAATGTTTGTCTTTAAACTTGTATCATTTCATTTACTTCATTCCGAATATGTGTACCATTGTCCTTGATTGTCTATTTTCAGTTTTGAGTTCATCTTGCTCAATTTTTCCTCTATATATTTAAATACATATATAACTTAAGTTTCTACTAACAAACCAGTTTACTTTCCAATGTTTTCATTTACTAAGACGATAAAATAACTATTATTTACTTTTAAAACCTCATAATGGTTATAATTTTAAAATAACTACGAAACGAAACGGTAAGTTATAACAGAACACGATGTTCTATTAAAGTCAGTCCTATTTTTGTTGAGTTTTTTACCCGCGTGTTCGAGTAAACTCAGGTCTGATGTAAAACAGTCTCGTCATTTTAAATGAAAAGCACATAACTGTACTTGCTCAGGGTTGGTTCAAGTCATATTCCGAAGGAATTAATATATATTAATTAAAAATATTATTATTAATTATGAACTCAAACTGTTAATTTATTGTTTTAAATAATTTAATTCAACCATAATAATGAAAATTAATCATGAATAGTAATATAAATAATATTCAATCAAACAAATAATAGATAAATAATATAATACGGTCATGGATGGGCCACTAAAATGTATTTGACCTCACATATCTTACTCTGAATTAACTTATTATGGTTGTAAATGCCTGTATATAATCTAGCTATATGTATTTAATTGAAATTCCATGCGTTTTTCTGAAAAATGTCTGAATCGATTTAAAAAAAAATCGTTTCAAGAAATACAAATTACAAAACGTCGAAAAACTCTGGTATAGAAATGGCAAATATGAATTTTTACAGATGGCATTCTTTAGGTAGTACGAATTTGACAGAGTCAACTTTTATGTAATTAAATCGATCATAACAAATAAATAGTTAACAAAAAAGGTAAGTATAATTTAATCCTAAACAAGTAAAACAGACAGTTGCCCTATTCACCCACCATCCACCAATATAGTTTATACATGTAAATCACGAATGTCATGCAATAAGGAACTGATATAAACATGTTCCTGTCTATAGACTTGAAGTGCAATAAAAAAGTAATTATTGTGACCTTAGTGTACCAAGCATTACAAACAGTGCCGTCTGATTTTTCTAACATTTATTACCTGCAACTGTAGCTGTAACCGGTACCTATTCCACTTCAACGAATTTAGTTGATTTTCATGCAATAAAAAGTCACAGCAGCTTGGCAGAGAAATAAATATTTAAAATTTGACAAAAATTTGAGCTTTGTTAAAGTGGTTAAATATGTCTAACATCATGATTTGTTAAAAGACTGCTTCATTATTTATTAAAATGAAAGATAAGCAAATTATTGCTCGTAGTTTTTAAATTCTTAAAATGCACCACTCAGATAGGAAGGAGGCACCAGGTGGTTAAAACAAGACTCGCATGTCGGGAATCTGTGATCGGTTAAAATACAACCTTGACGATGCCTAGCGTCAGATGTTAACTCGCAAGATGCAGGTTCCCCACCCGGGTCAATGACTATCGAATGAAAACTAGTTAACGTTTTGGAATATTTTGATCACAAATGTATTTAGTAATCCGATTACTCGTACTAATATCATTATAATAAATATCATTCGATACGAAATTGTGAAGTGGTAAATCGGCATTGGTTTCTGTATTGTGAACATCGATGTGGTATATAAATCCTAAAACTGTGATTATGAATTTCCGAACGCTTTATGTAACAGGCATTTTATCGCGCGTCTATTGATAGAAATCTCTACAATTTATTGCGTGCCATGTGGTTTCTGGTCTGAATAGTTTGCCCGCTTTAAAATTTGATGATCTTTATGATTTGTTTAAAATATTGAGACCGTAAAGTCTCCAATTTATGTTCTCTAAATCTCTTTTATATGTCAAAATTAAACAAGTTATGAATTAGCGTATTGTTTTGGAATTTATAATTGTTGTTACTTTTTATCCTTTGATTATCATAAATTAGCCTGAGCTATTTACTGAAGTGCATTCATTACTAAATATGTTATGTAATAATACAGCAGTAAGCCATATTTATTGTAAAACGATGTTTTACTTCCATTCACACTTGAACACCTGAACGCTTAGAGGAAAGCCTTGGACAGGTTAATATTTTTCAAGATTGAACTACCAGTCACTATCTCGTCTAGTAAATGTAGGAAATCAATTTATTTCCTTACACACAGTTAGATATGAATATCATTAAACACCATTTAATGAGTAAGGAAAAATACTTATGTCCTGTAATGGATTTGTATTTTGCTAAATAATTTTTAAATATTAGCTGGAATATTTCACTAACTGTTCCCATTAAGACATTATTAAGATTGAGGTATTTCTTTTTATAAAATTCTAAAAATATTTATATTAACGTACCTCTCTGCACTCATTTTGTGGTATTTAAAAATAATCTTTTATTGAGCTATATAAATTGCGGAAAAATAATTGCTACTTAGACTTGTAAACGACGCGGTCGAGTTTTAACAACGCGTTTTATTTATTACTCCTTTAGAAACTGACAACAATACAATAATTAATAATGAATACGCCTACAAGCTATTTTGTAAGAATTATATTGGGGTTTGTCTTGGTGGTAATAAATGTAAGAACCTAGAAGAATTTGCCTAAATTTTTAAATGCTTCGGTTGTTGCATTCTTTCGAGAAGAATTTACGCTGCATCGGACAAAGCTATTAGCCCAAAATTTTAAGAAGACTTTCTTCGCCTGGTGTGGCGGCCCGCTGACAGGTTTTAATGTATGGGTTTTAGGCACAGATTTTATCGCATCGCATAAATTTATCTGTCCGGCCGACGGAATTGTACCTTATAACATTATAAACCAGTGTTTCAATACTTGGAAGACTTTATGGGTCAAAAATAAAAGCAGAAATATGTTTTGCGTGTTTTGCATTAAAAACCGAATTTAAAGTAGTTAATGCACTGAATGTGAAATATTTATTGACGATTTTAATGGTTTGCCATACATCTTCGAAAATCACCGGTAGGTTTTAACAGTAGAACTTTTATTCTACAACTTTTTCCTGCTATCTGGACATTTAGAGATGAAAAAAACCTTTTTCACACACTTTAATTAAATGAAAAGCTATTTAAATTTTATTCTAATTCGATATTATTCATTATACATACGAACATCGCGAAAAAGCAATCCCGTCTATTTTGGTGTCCTTTTTTTACTGAAGGCTTTGTCAGATTTTTTTAGTTTTGTTTTCTTTATCAATTTATGAATAAGGTTTTTATTTAAAGTAACCGCAAGAAAATTAAAAAACTTTGCACAGGCTAATATACCCGTAAATGCACGTTACTGGGAAAGTTTAATATAAATCAAGAGCTTAGCTTATATGAGAACTCGTAATGGAAGTCTAGCGAGAAAATGAACGCTTGGCTGACCACGATGTTAGGTCATGGCTCGACAGACTCACCGATATTATTGTAACATCACGGTACTGTAGCTTTAGTACAAGATTTGCATGCTCACAATCGATGAGTTATTTCGCATATCAAACTCTGTAAAATCTGAGTAAAATGGACGCTTTGGAATCGAAAATACCGTACTTATATTTTAACGTTACGTTCTGTCAAAACCCCTAGTTAATTATTTTTGTGCAAATTTAAGCTTGAAAACGATGATACATTTTACTCCGATTTTCAAGTATTTTTATACTTGAAAAAGATTCCCCGAGCAAGCAAATCTTGTACATTATATACAATATATATATTTATATATAGTTCAGAGAACTCCAACGTTTGTAGACTGTCGATACCTGTGTTTACATAAATCACGGGTTTATACAATAAAATTATACAATATTATTTATGAATGCATAGCTAAAAGATCCCGTGATCCGTGTTAATGAGTAAATGTTTGAGATTAAATTATCGTTTAAGGTTACTAATTATAAAGAACATGTTTACCTGTAACGTCAGTTTTGTATGAGTACCTATTTAGTTGCATTATTTTATAAGTTTTATTTTATTTTATTTTTTATTTTATTTATTTATTTGGTCTACCAGCGATTTTACATAAATAAAAATAATATTACTTATCATATAAACATTACACAGAGTATGCAAAACCATTTAAAGGTAAACACTACATGCTAATTTCGCTTATGAACTAACAATTTTCAAAGATAATCTATAAAAACGAATAAAAAGAACAACAACAAAAGCCGAAACAGTTAAAAACGGAAAATACTAAATTATTATTATAAAAGAAGTTATGATTCAAATTAAAATTAAAATTAGAACTATGTTTAATTAACTACTCTACATACTAAAGAGACTAATTATAAAAAATAAAAAATGATTAAGATACTATTAAACTAGGGATGACAGATTGGTTAATTTACTGATTATAATTTTACGAAAAGTGCTATGCGAGTTAAAGTTAATGTCAATTGACTGACTGAATTTATTGTATAATTTACATAACCGAGGGATAGTGGAGTTTTACAATTATATTCAGAAACTGTACACATTTTTAAAGTTAACGATCCTGTTATTTCATGGTTTTTAATTAAAACTGTTTAGTTTGAATTTACGTATTAGTTTTTATAATATAATTTCAATTACAATGGCAAAATTCAGTCTTCATTATTATCAAATATCAACCCATTACCGGTCCACAACAAGGCACAGGTCTCCTATCAGAATGTGAAGGGCTCCTAGACTTTAGACGCCTGTGATAACATTTCTCAGACATGCAGGTTTCCCCACGATGCTTTCCGGAAAGCCGAATTCTGATCAACTATAGTATTTAAGTCAATACTGAATATCAATGTTATAAGTGTAATATTTTAAATATGATAATTAAAGTAATCTCGGTGGAGCGGAGTGATTCTGGATTAGCAACCGCGCACTGGACACAGAAGCATCGGCCTACCACCAGCTCGATGGAGAGATGGTATCGTAAAGGCAGTAGGAAAGAACTGGATGCAGCTAACCAGCAATAGACCGAGATGGCGTGCAAATGAAGAGGCCTGATGGTGATGATGATGTATTAAATTAATACTTATAATAATTTAAGTTATAAAAATACATTAGATGCAAAAGACATTAAAGGTAATCTTCGTTTCAATTGTAGTTTTAACATAAAGAGTTGCATTATGCGCAGGGTCACAGGTTCGAGGTCAGGTACCGTGTGCACTCCTCTTGAATTGCTTTTGTGCTCATAATATAATTGAACATCACTCTTATCTGATTGAAAATTCTAAATCTACGTATTATTGAAAACGATTCCATCATCAAAGTTACCAATATATATATCACTATACCATACCATAAAGTACCATAAAGTTCGAACTGTTAACCATTTTATAATGTTGTTTACTACCAATACAAAGTTTAGTTGTCTGCTGTCGGGCTTGTACCTGTAGAAACTTTGGAATTTAAATTTGAAATTAACAAATGATCTATCTAATCCAAAATTTTCAGATGGCAGATTTAATTTAGTAGCGCTATCTCCTCCCTTTAGATAAGGGGAACAAATTTTTTTTCTGAAGATTTTGGATTAGAACGAGCATTAACTCGTGGCGTTTTATCGGTACGTTGATTGGATTTAGATTCCTAAGATTATCTTATTGATTATTTGCTACTTATAGTTTGAGTTTGTTGATGCAGGAAAATAATTTTGATAAAAACTCGCATACAATAAACATAATTCACTCCACAGCAGCAGGTAGACGAAAACGTTACAAAGCCGAAGCTTTATTAACAATTTTGGGAACAGACAGCATTATAAACACCTGGCACGCTATGTATAAAAAATTCAACATTTAATATTCCGAGCGGGTTTTAGAGAGACGCAAGGATCTCATTCCAGTTCTGCTCGAATAGTTTTTCGTCGTTTATTGTTGTAGGTTCTGCGGCCCGTTTATTGTCTTAGCCTTGTACTCAATGGCCTGTGCCACCAGTATGGGAATGTCAATTAGTCTACCGCAGCGATTTATTTTCAAGTGCAAAGGAAATATTCATGCACTGGTGGATATTAAATTCATTAATTTTAGTCATTTCGAAGCAGGATGACAACCACGTCACTAAGCTAAACCGACAGATTTGCGTGAAAATTAATTGTTTGCAAGTAACAAGCTACTATACTTATATTACAAAGGGTAAAGTTTTGTATCTTTTTGTAATCGATATACTTTGCAACTTCAGGCTCGACTTAAATATTTTAGAAAACCGTCTACGAAACCGTAAACTTTTTCATTATAAATAAGCCACAATAACGCATTTTATAATATGAAAAAAAAACAATCTTAATTTTTAGACATAAATTATTAATCCTTACAAAAAAGTCAGTGTATCAACAATCTTATAGAGGTAAACCTTGGCTTTTTCATCAAGTTATTTGGTTGCACAGTTTGTGACATAAAGAAAAACTAATATATATATATATATATATATATATATATAGCCCTCCCGGACGTCCCGTTATATATATATATATATATATATATATATAACGGGACGTCAGGGCTCAATGAATAAAGTGGATGCTTGGCCAATATAAAATTACGCTTAGTTACGACAATTAGCTAAAACGGGTAAAACAGCGGTGAACCGCTAGTATAAGATAAGGTAACTAATTAAGACTTTAAATTTATTTACGGTTTATAACAATTAACTTATCATAAAAATTTTAATTGCATTCAACAAATAAATATAAGAGTATTGTAAATATAATTTGTTTGAAAATGACTAAACCGGGCCTTGATTTGATAATTATGTCATATGACTGTAAAATTCCGAGGAAGACGATGTGAACAAGTAAACAATAAAGTCTTTTCTTTTCAGTCAAGTATGAGTTATATAAAAAAATCTTATTCTTATGGTACCTAATAAAAGAACAACAGAAATAGTTAACAAAAATAATTCGTCATTGACGTAAAAATAAAGAGTTAATTTTCCCATGAATGTACCGTAAAAAAGTGAGCTGAGCGCAAAATAAAGCTTGTAAATAACACATGTAGAAAAAATGACAGATTCATGTATAGTAACTAAAATTAATAGTCTTATTCAAGGCATGTTTGTATGGCGTCACGTGCGGAAGTTTCAACTCGTTTCCAGTTCATTTTGTTATTCACTTGAATTCTTTAAGGATATCCTATAACTACCACTTAACTCATCTACTTATACATCATTTCCGTATTTCTTAGATAAAGCGAATTCAAATGGATATATTTATTTTATTTGTTGCTACTTTATGAGGGAAATAATCTTTTTCTTAACAAAGAAACTAAAGCCTGTTGGTATGACGGCTGGTAATTTCGAGGCTGGGAAGGTCGCTTGTTAGGGATGCCACGTGTTCAGATACCCTAACTGCACTGCAAACCTCAGATCGCAGATCGCATTGATCGCAGTTCAATTTTTATGCCTTTGGAGTATAGAGTTTGAGGCGTAGGGACCAGGGGCTCGCGCTCTATTTAAAGAATCGCCAAAAAGGATAAAGGAGTCTCCCTTAGCCTTAGTTTGGCCATTTAAACGAGCTATGCTGTCAGTATCTTAGGCGCTATGCCTCGCTACGTTGCTTCCAAAGACATTTTAGGTTTTGTTTTGTTTATTTTGTAACAGATTTGTTACTGTGCAAAATTGGGTTACAAATTACGATTACTATTTTTAATACAAAAACTTATCATTATTTTTACCAGAAAAAAAATTAAATCATTTAGTAGGGAAGTTGATTCACAATGCTTACTAAATCATCGTAAAATACTGATCGTATGAATCGTTCTGAATTGGTTGTAAGTGCTGACGCAATGTATGCACTGACACAATTGAGAGTATTCGAACGGTGATTTACTGAAGAGGAAAACACTAATTTAGAAGATGAATACTGATGAAGCTTGGGCATAGATTTGTGTAGTTACAGCTTAAGGCGATGACGTTTTCTGAAGTCATTAAATTGAGTAGGAACGACGAAACATATAGGATTTGGAAAAAAAATTCCTAACTATATTTCGTATTTATAACTATATATATAGTTATTCACAACTAAACTATATATATAGTTATAAATACGAAAGCGTGTTTCTTTGTTCTTCTTTCACACAATAACTAAGCGGGTGAAGCTGGTTGTAAAGGCCAATTTGTAATAGCTAACAAATTCGTTTGTTTCAAATAGGCCTAGTTTTTAAGCACTTTTGAAACGTCAAGTCAGTCTGTTTGTAGTGACTCTACCGACGGTTCGGAAGGCAGATTCCACAGAGAAGATCCGGCAAGAAACTCAGCAGATTGTTCTTTTTTAACATCATTTTACAGTTTACAATGAAAAAAAAAAATAATAAATTGTTTATCTTGTGAGAGATGAGAGCGGAGGGAGCGGAATGTGATTTCGTCATAAACAGGAAATATCATCATAATAAATGCTAAAATGTAAAAGATTACATACTTGTCCAATTTCAACACATCTTTGTCAACTCGCTCAATCTATCAATTATTTGCGATTTGGTAGATTTGACGACGTAGTATTGAACTGTTTTCTGTACGTAGTCAAGATCCTTATCCTTATCTAAAGTTGCCTAGCAGAGATCGCTGCAATGCGACTTCTGCATCTGTCGTAGTTTTTCTATTCTTCTTTGGTTTCTTCAACTTATGGTATGCAAGTTAACAGTATAAGTAAATAAATAAATAAACATCATGTACACGCTCTAGTTTAGTAGTGGTAGTGGCGAAGGACCTAATCAAGTCAATCATCGCCCACGCACTTGGTAGTGGTTGTTTTAACAATACGCCTCATTACGAATGACTCACCCGAACCTGCTTCAATTTTGTATGCATTAAATAACATACACGAGTACTCGTGTATGTTATTCAATGTCTCTTTGATAATCGTGTAAATGATAATAGTGTCTTTGATAATCTCAGTGGCCACACCAGTATGCAGTGGTTTCGAACAGGGTAGGCATTAAACAGGCGGATTACAACAAACTAGCGACTCCGTTTGCGTCAAAATTTAGTTTTGTATGCTTACGTTGTTCTCTGACACCTGAACTACCACTTCGCAAAAAAAACATGTCGATCTCTTGCTCAATGTACAATATATAAAAATACAAAAACCAATTCTCTTCCGTCAGAACCGCACATTTTTCCAGAATAAAGTAACCTATGTGCTATTTCAGGCTATAATTTATCCCTGTGCTAAATTTCATCCAGATTCGTTCTGCCGTTCTGGAGTGATTACAAAAGATAAACCTAAAATTTGCCATTTTCTAAAATAAGTACAGATCGGCCTTTAACACATCCTCGACTTAAATTGATCAATTCAACACCATCAGTAGGATTTCTTTGTTTTCAATTTGTATAACAATAGTGATTGAAGAAAGCTTTTCAGGACAATTTACGTAAGTTACGTAAGTTCGTTTTGTAGAAATAGGCTCTCAATCACTGCATATTAATATCGTCGTTCGACTGTATAATCCAGTAAATAGATTCAAATTTGAAACGATCTAGCTCGGTTAAATGGCCGACTTTACGACCTATCCCGTTTGCGCTCTCCGTAACTTTTGCATTGACATTTACGGGCTCGCCTTTAAATCAATCATTAACTTTATTGCGAACGTATTTGCCCCGAAATAATTGTATATTTATACAATTAATTGGAAAATTAACGCACTGGGTCACAACGCCTATTTAATTTTCCTCATGACATCGTCGATGACTCAATTATGTTAAGATTACATCGCGTGCATTGGTTTTTGTGGTCAAAATTTATTTGCGCATTTCTTTACCATGCCAATGAGACTTTAAGACATTTATTAAGGATGTTTCCAGCTGTTAAGTACCAACAACCAATGTTCCATTTGAATAAGGCGAGTTGTTGGATTTGTTGACAATCCCAAATTGACTTGCAGCTTGGAGTACCTAGGACACCGAAGAGATGCTAGTTACATCCTAACCAACTGGATGTATTCTTCTTCTACTCGCAATACCAAATCATTTCTACAGCGCACTAGCAAATTGTAGAACTATCCCCATCTTATGTGCTCCCTCAAAACTACAATTTAGGGTTATTCAAGGGGCAGATGTACAAATTCCTTAAAAGTCGGCAACGCATCCTTGTCTCCTCTGGTGCAGCAGGTGCAGCACTTGTACCGTTGTGAGGTGGCCATTTGAACTCCTTGGGATACAATATCAATCAGTCTATGACGTACAAAGTATTTCCAGCAGTTGTCCATTGGTTGACATGGTGATGATGATTTGACACCAACGCACATCGTGCCTTGCCTATAAAAAAATATTTTTGTCGTCATGACCCAGATATTGCATATAAACTTTTGTCTCTCAATAGTCTTTTAAAAAAATTGGTAATAAACGGGCAAACACCGCGATACAATTTTTCAATTCATAGTCTGTGATCGCAGTACACGAGTGCACTAGTTTGTTTAGCCGGGCAGCGCGGGCGCAGTGCGGTGGGTGGAAGGAATGGCGTCTCGCAAGGTCGACGAACGACTTTCGCACGTTCAAAACACGCTAGCCAGCCGCGCTGCTTTATTGGTTTTGTTACCTTTGTTACTTAGATAGTTCTCCTTTACATTATGCAATTCTTTTAATTTGCTCAGATAGTTTTTTAATTTAAAGCAGAACCGATGTCAGATCGATGTATTGATATTATCATTATCAATCCATAACCGGCCCACTATAGGGCATGGACCTTCGAGAATGTGTGAAGTGTAGTGCGTTGTCTACCACGCTGGTACTTTGCACTTACATTGGTGGACTTCACTCGCCTTTGAGAAGATTATGCAGAACTCTCAGGTTTGCTGGTTCCCTCACGATGCCTTATAGTGCATTGTGCGGTATAAAACATGTACAGCAAGTATAATGATATATTTTAAACGCTTAAAATAACGCAACGCAAATAACTAAGTAATGTTAGAGGTGCGTGCTGGGGTTCGGGCTCAGCCAAACTGATAGTTGCTGAAGTTTTAGTAGGCTATCGCCGCTTCCTCGACACATTGCCATTCATCTTCATTGAAACATTGTCATTTGCATTGTCGTACATTGACATCATACACACGAAAATAACTTTTCTTTATACAAATTAGTGCTATTTTCAATGTCTTATCGCTCTAGAAACCACACAGCTTTTCATGGGTGTCATGCATTCATGATAAATGATGCATGAATGCTAGTGATAGATCAACTTGAAATATGGAACTACCATGGGATATATCGGCTCTGATAGTCCCATAACGGATAACTTATATCTTAGATGAGTATTGATAAGAATTAAGAACGGTTTGAAACAATAACCCGTAATGAATTTTGACAGCAAAATTCGGGGATTTATTAATTTAAATAAGTCGTACATTTAAAAGTTAAAGCGTTCTAAACACTCACTGATTCGTTTAAAATTTCTGTCTGATTAGTGTTTTTTTTATATAAATTTTAGTAAAATAAATAGAAATGGAAAATAAAAGTACCTATACACTTAGAGTGTATTGAACTATCAACGATAATGTTATTAATACAAGTAACGGATTAATAAATTTTTTTTTTTGTTTAAATTAAACGATATGTACTATGAATATTATGACGGCCGATTGGCGCAGTGGGCAGCGACCCTGCTTTATGAGTCCAAGGCCGTGAGTTCGATTCCCACAACTGGAAAATGTTTGTGTGATGAACATATATGTTTTCCAGTGTCTGGGTATTTATCTGTATTTATTTATATTATTCATTAAAGGAATTCATTAGTCATCTTAGTACCCATAACACAAGCTACGCTTACTTTGGGGCTAAATGGCGATGTGTGTATTGTCTATTATATTTATTATTATTATTATTATTATCTGTGTACACTTTAGTGTCTCAGCTAACAGCTGGTATTTCAGGTGTGCACGGACCTAAGTCAAGTGCACACCCAGAGTCAAAAAAAAAAAAAAACTTAATAATTAAATAATTATTATATTATTTATCATAATGCCACCTTTTATTATCACACGACAGGGTGATATAAGTTTTACGTTCCCGTATGTGTGTCTGTGAAGGCATCGCAGCTCTCGAAAGGACGAGCCGGGAATGTTCTTGGCTATGTTTGATGAAAATCGGTACTAGATGGCCGCCGCTACAAAACGGCGGATCACATTTAACAATTTCCTCAATATTACCCATATTGATTCTAATCAGCACTTGACTAGTAGAACATTAACATTTTGTTAAATTTCAAATCCAACATAGCCGCCAAATCAAATAAAAGGGCATTAGAATAATGTAGACCAATACTTTAATTTTTGACTTTTTATAAGTACTTAATATAAAATATTGTCAACTTTTTGTATAGCGACGTGACGCTAATGTGATCCGTAGCTTAGTTTTCCCAGTAGCAGTAGGGATTGCGTTTGTATTGCCGTAATACTGGTAGTAATCTGATACGCCCGGTGGATTTTGTTATGTCGATTTAAGTTTACCAACGAGGTGTTTACTTAAAGTTCGACCGCCTTTAAATGGGTACGTACGGAAATGGTTTTTGTTGAACTTTTAGAAAGAGTGCCCGATTCATCTGTCCATTCCATTCGTTTCAGCTGAACGGTACCAAAACTCCAACACAAATCACTCGACCAAGTAAATTTGTGCGGAACTTTTCAATGAACTTCAATGTTTTTTGTCTGTGAAACTTTTGTGTGTAATTTAAATAGAAATGCTGCTGAATTACTATCATGCCATTGTAAAAGTTTGTCGTCTTTTTATTTGTAAACGCGTGAACTGCGAAATTATTGTACATAACAAGCATATTATTAGATTTAGGTATATACCTATTCCCTAACAGGATAGCTCACTAGCATCTTAGATTGCATCATAACATACAACTTGTGGTAAAATAAAAAAAAAACTTTCAAATGATAATGTCATTGTTCAAAATTAGATTACTTGCCAAATCACCTGCAAAATCACACTTCGTCATTGCAAAGATTAGTATCAGTAATCTAAGCAAGTAAGCAAAAACTGTTCAGTTGTGATACATGCGAAATGCAAAATTCGAATACATTTCTTTACGATGACAGGCAGATAGACAAACGCAGTCAAACCTCTAACACCATTCTTTTAGCTATGGTTCAAAAGTATGTATCAATAACCTAGTAAGAACATAATAAGTATGATTAAACAACACATATAAAAACACAAACTAATGAGCACCTACACATAACATACTAAACTAAATAATTATCACATTATGAGTAATGTAGCTCGAAGTACGATAAGGCACAAACCTATCGCAAAATTTCATATTGAAAAAATAACATAATATTAGGTATATGTTAATTGTATATAGGTCGATAGTGTCTAGACTGGTTTCGATTCTCTGTAACAAATGGTAAATACCAGATCGGAGTTAGAGAAGCATGCATGCATGGTTTTTATCGCTACCTTGTGATAATAGTCGTTTTAACCTTCAAACCGCAAGAGAAGCGTTTAGGGTCTAAGCTTTCTCTCCTATAAGATAGAAGGCCTGTGCCCAACAGGAGGGTGTCATTGATGATGTTGTGTTACGATGTTATGTCACCGAGGGTGATGCAAATAATCAATCATTATTATCATCACCCTCAGCTAGTCGAAATGATTGACTTCAACTATTATTGTTTTTATTTACAGTGTTGTATCAAACTCTGTATCGTCAAAGTTAAATTGACCTAATGTCAGTCGTTTTGAAGTCGCAAATCCCTTACACCTGATTTTTGTTTTACAAACGTTCAGTCAAAAGCATGAGCTAAAGAATTGTAGACAAATATGAGCTTCAATACAATGCAAATATGATCATTTTACTCCGATCTTCAAGTTTATCCATAGTCGAAAACTCCTCGATTGCGAGTAAGCAAGTCTTGTACTAGGGCTACTGATATCTAAAGTATGTGGGAGATATATACGCTTCAGCACCCACAATGTACGTCTACATTACACAGTTTCTGCTATTTCGCAAAGTATACGACTCACCGTTTTATTTATTTCTAGTGCGTGACCTCGTCCACGTAGAATTTCTTTTTGCTCGTTACCCGGGATATATAAATAATCTATTTATGGTGTGGACGGAGTATGTCTGACTTGCACGGATTAAGAAAACTAGAGTCCAGCTCCACCCTCCCCACCAGGTCAAAACGGAACCGTATTGCCGGTATGGCCAGTGCACATCGGGGACGCGGCATTGGACAGAGCATTTTATCGATCCGGGAAATCCCCTACAAACCAACTCTAGACATTGGAATTTGGATCCAGTTATTTTTGAATTTACGCTATAAAATGCAGGCAGAAAAAAAATGCTCTGGCAGGCCAGTTATAATTGTAATTTCAATAAGTTCCAATAAAGATGGCTCTCGTAATTTTTCTCTCATGGTGAGATTTCATATTTCACCAGATTGTGTAATCTAAATCAAACATTTGCATTTCCAGAGACGTAAAATAATTTAAAAAAAGATAACGCAAATGTTGATTGTAGTGTTACATACAAGGTCAATAATATATTTAATACAAAAGTATTTAAATATATGTTTAGTTTTAATTTCTCGAGGTTGTTAAATATGTAAATGAAAGGTCTAAGGAATACAGGAAGGCAAAATAAAAAAGGAATTTAATGAATGGGGATTGTATATAAAGAAAGTGGATGGTGCGTTGGCAGAGGATTGGAGTTAATGCAAGAAGAAGACATGTTACGCAAAAACTACTCCATTTCAGTAGTGTTTCTCGAACAGGCTGTTTGTCACTTCATTCCATTTAGCAGTTGACAGTATTTATTTTACTTCTTATGTTCTAAACGTTGGCAATAAAATGGACAATTTGGAAAAAGGTAATGAGCTAGCAACATAACGCGGGTGTGAAGTGAGACGTGCGCGAGGTTTTTTCACTGTTTTGGACACAATGCACTGCATGCAATAACAGCTGAATGAGGTTTCTGTCTATTCTTAATTCGGTGCTTGAACCATAAACTGCAACGGTTTTATATTGATATCATGCCTCTCCATCAATACTAGAAAGTACCACGTCAGGTAATTTAAAATCTGCTGGCAACGTGTCGTACGTAGGCTGCTGTCATCTGGAAAAATCGCAATCCATAGCTATTTTAATAGTATTGCTGATAAAATTCCATATTTAATACGAAAGTATGATAAGAAGCTGAGAGCCATATAACGTTATTCTAATAAATAAATATACACATACTACGACGTCGCCATCTAGCCCCAAAGTAATAGTAACTAATGCTATTATTAGTACCTAATAAGATAACTGATGAAAATTTTTATGATTAATATACATATTATAAACATATATTATTAAAATAAATGTCACTGAAAAAATATATTCACGGAAGGACTTTTAATATCCCATAATCGAGTTTTATTTTACGACATTAAAAAAGTCGTTAAGATAATATCACCTTATATGTATAGATCAAATTTTTCTTCTAAACCTAGGTAATAGGAGGCTGTCATATCTACATGATAGTTAGTGAAAGCAAGGTAAACCACACATACACACATAAGCTGGTTACAAACCAATTAGGAATGTATTAATTATAATTAGTGAACCAACAAAAGTCGACCTACATTCGTAAATACCACTCTATGATTATTAATATTGCTTCCCCAGCTCTAGTAGGAGTCCGCCCGCTCTAGTAGGAGTTCGCACGTGTCTAAAACGTATCAAATTAGAATTTAACATCAGAGAAAAATTTAAAAGTGTTTCAAAACTTATTTTGTGACACTTTGTTGTTACGAGATAACAATGACGAAACTCGAAATCATAGTTCTCCAAAAATTTATTATAATCTTGAACTAGGGGTACAGTTTCATTTATTTATCATTGAACTCGGTGTTGTAAAGCTATTCGTAATAGATATAACGTCGTACGAGGCCAGGTAAAGAGCATTATCACAAGTAGAGCATTTTCAACTCAATAGTTTTGAAAAAAGTATAATCTTGCATTGGAGCTATCATCCAGAAGAAGGGTTTACGCCGTAGTATACCACGTACCAAGCGCTGGTAGACTTCACAAGCCGAGAGAATATTATGGTGAATTCTCAGGCATGCAGGTTTCCTCACGCTGTTTCCCTTCACCGTAAAAGCAAGTGATATTTAAATTGCTTAAAAGTAAAAACGCACATACTTAACTCCATAAAGTCAGTGTTGCGGGCCGGGAATTGAACTCTGTCTCCGCGAGAAGAAAGCCCAGGCCTCACCCACTAGGCCATCAACGCTTTATAGGAGCTATAGAGGTTATATTTTGGCACGTAAAGCAATTAAATACCGGGATTAATGTCGAGTGGCAATGTTTTGCGACGGGACGGCGTGGGCGAGACGTGGAGATCGGGTTCAATGGACATTCCCGGAATGCGGAACTGTGTATCTGGCTCGGCTCTCCAATTTATTGTCACCGGTGCACTTGGCTGCAAGTAGGTAGCTAACGATGACGAGCTTATCTTTGTTAGATACCATGTTAGTTTGTAGGTTTATGTTGTCGGTCCGTACAAGTACCTACTTGTTATATTGAATTTGTGATCGGCAGTTTGTAGTTATCTACATTATTAAGAGGTCGACCTATTAAGGTCTCACTACATCCTGTGTAAAGTTTACTCAAACGATGAAGTGCGTTATGCGGAACTGGTTTTATGAATAGTACTAGTTTTAACACAATCATAATTTTTGAGAACTACCCTCACTCACCTATAATATTTTGTATGTAGCTTTAACGGAAATATTCAAAATTCCGAGGGCTGAACGATGAATATCGGTGTACGGATAAACCCGATTGAGTTTATGTTACGCCTTACTAGTTGTATATTATGTTTACTTAAAAAAAGGTATATTTTTCTTAAAATAAATAATATTCGGCACCAGCCTCCTCTCTGAATATCCATAGTGTTAAAATATGAGAAAGAAGCGATTACATTTTGTATATGTATATACTTAAAAGGATGAACTCAAGAGCCAATACTAATACAGATAGCGATATTACCTATAGAAAGCTATTTATCTTAAGTACATCTAACAAAAAGTGAGCTTACGACACTAACATATTAAACCCCCTAAATCTTATACAAATTAAGCCATAATGAGCCGCACTTTATCGAAAATAATTTAAAAGTCAAGAGGTGGTTTTTAATCATTACTGAGGCTCAGAATTTGAAGCCTTGTAAAAAAAAAAAATTTTATAGAGGTAACCTAATCCTACATAAACCTTGTTATATGGACACTCTGCAATATGAGAAGAGTGAAACAAAAAAGTTCGCCATTTTGCGTGAGTAGACACAAGCTTTGGTTCGATAATTGTACCTTTACTGGAAGTTGTTATATTGTTAATCCACGCCACATCCACGTTAGGCTAATCGCTGTCTTTTTATATGGATTACAAAACTAATTTCATCACTGATAGGTAAATTGGTTGCAACGTCATTACGTCAAGACGTCAGTGATATATAAATGAACCTTAATCGTTGGTAACTACTTATGGAGCATTAAGACTTATTTTTCCTTCTCCTAGCTAGATAAAAGATAAACGAGTCGTACGTTTTTATCTCACGGAAACGCGTAATTAACTTGTGTTGCACAAACGTTTTAAATACTCCAAAACATTTTTATCGCTAACAAACAATAAAATTGTCTTTTTCTGGTCTTCTTTTGGTCTGGTATGGTAGGAGTATGGGTTTAATATAACAGGTTAGCCCGCTACCATATTAGACTGCACCATCATTTACCATCAGGTGACATTGCAGTCGAGGGCTTAATAGTTGGGCAATAAAATAACACTGCTCAGCATCCCTTACAAACTTGCTTTTCTCGATGCAGGGACTTTAATTATTAAGGAGTTCTCCTGGTCTTATTAAGGAGTTCTAAATGGCTAATCGAGCGGCAACCGTTTTATTGTGTAATTCAATATTTAGTTAGGTTGGCAATCCGTAACTTAATCAATTATTTATTGATTTATTAGCTTTTCAAGGGAAAAAAAACACTACGTACTATTACACATAAGAGTAATGTAATTTTTCACTAGTTATACATAACCGTTAACTTTAACCATCATGAGTTTAATTTACCAAATGGTGCTTCTTCTGTGCTATGCACAAGTAAATACCTCATTTATAGATCCGCCTATAGTATGTATTTGAAGTTTTGCCTCAATTTCTGAAAGATCTCACCAAGAGATCGTAGCCTGGAAGATCATGAAGGTATAGCGTTTCAAATCGATTAGTAACCCGGGTTTCTGAGGTTTTTTCTAAATTTTATTTCAATAGTAGGTAATAATTGACGGACCAAGAGGATGGCCGGCCGGATAGTAAGTGAAAACCCATCGCCTATAAGCAGTGGCGTAAACTTAAGGATATACACTGTAAGAGTTATATAAAACCTACTCTTAAGTATTTATAACTAGTACTGGAGATTTTCTTAATTTTATATCATCTGCATACCCTGTGCATACCTTCTATGCACGCCACTGCCTATAAGCAACACTAGCGGGGCATGCAAGGAACTCGACCTGCAACGTGCCGCCCTGTGTCCATAACCTCAAGCTCGTTTGCCTGTAATGACATCGGCAGCCTCCCAAGCTGAACACAGTATTGCAACAATACTTTGCGCAGGAATAAGCATGGCGGTAGCACTTTACGAGCTCTGTTACAAAAAGTACTACTACTACTAATACTTAAAACAAACATTAAAAAAGTGCAACCGAATTCAGAGCCTCGTTCTTTATTGAAATCGCACCACTTCGAACTACGATTATAGTTCGAACGCTTGTAAACCAATCATATACCTATTGCACAAAGTTGGAAACTAATGAAACTGTACGGTAAAATCCATTAAAAGTTTTGGGCTTGGTTTTCCGGACTCGTGCGTTTCGTGTATATCCTTATCAAACTCCCTTGTAACAATAATGTGTTTTTGTAAACAATTTGTTGTCCATATATGCAGGTAAACGTTGCATACTGAATTTTAATTGTGATTGATATCGAATAATTTGATGCATCGAATTTAAACAGAATGTTTTTTTGGAAGACAAGTTGTATGTTTTACATTACTGAACACAAAGCAGATGTACACGATTGTATATGTATAGATCGTTTCAATTGTAATTTTTGCTTCCTGATCAAAATATAAATAAATCTTTATATTCAACTTTTGGTCTGCATTTACCAACAGCAAGTGATATTTTTTTTTAAATGCACATAACTTCGTACACGTGGGTGCCCGGGTTCGAACTCAGTGAAAGTGAAGCCGAAGTCCCACTAACTAGGCTGTCATCGTTAAATCCCGAATAAAGTATAGGTATATCTATTTCATTTTATACGTGGCTTAGTAAGAACCTGGATTATCACGATTAAGGGATACGCTGCACACAAGCGGCATAAGACAGTGAAGTTTAGAATCCCCACAAGAGCCATATCATGTTCAACTGGGAACGTACACTATTGAGGCGACGCAAAGAAATCTTAAAAGCTAAATGAAAAGCTATATAAACCCAAAAATACTAGCTGTTACCCGCGTTTCCCTTGGTGTTTCAAAAATCCTGCAAGGATCGTTAGTTTTACTTAGTTGGATAAAAACTATCCTATTGCTACAAAGAACTTTTTACTATAGGACTATAGGATAGTAGACTAGGAGATATCAAATGCTAGTTCCGAAAGTTTAAAAGGCATTTTTACAAAAAAAAAATGGGTTATAATATTAATAATCGCGCGTGACAACTTTGGATGACGTAGATAATAATCTGCAGTGAAACGTATATCAAAACGTAGTTCCGAGCACCACTTTACCTTTATTTATTTATTTAAGGGTTATCATAGCCGGCGTATAACGCAGCTCAGGCAGCGTGTCCTTAGAGCGAAGCTCAGAAACTCCCAATTGAAACAAGTGTGCTAGAAAAGGGCAATTTTTTTAATCCACAAAATCTTTAAACCTGGCTGTTTTTTACTTAGCTGTATACAACGTGTAACCTAATTCCGTTACACGTTGTATATTATATATAGTAACTAGTACGTCCATATATATTTAGTAATACTGTTGTTGCCTAAGTAGGTATATTTCATAAGGAGTCACCCTGTAAAAATATTGAATCAAAAGAAGCTTATTTAATATTCCATACAATCTTATTCAAAACACTCTAAGGGTTTACTTATGACAACCCTATTGCAGATGAAAGACCGAAACATGCATAGTACCTGCGATACGCGACCCGTACCTAACAAATAAAGTCTCAGCAGTCACTTGATTTTACTTTTGATTGTGATGTAAGGGCTGTATATGATTTATTTCAGTAAAAACTATGGCAATGGTTTACTCAAAAACTATTAGCGTTTCGGTTTCACAGATAAGTCTCAGAGACAATAAATAACTTGCCTCTTAAGTCTGTGAAGTATTATTTCGGTTTTCATTCACACGTTGCATGTTATAAATATCAATCAATGGTTCAACCGAACGTAGATAACATACAACCAAACACGCACACTTTCACATTCATAGTATCAGTAAGGATATCGGTTACCACATCTGTTCTGAGATATCTTAGTTGCGGACTGCGGTTCTGTAAGAGCTTAGCGTGCGGTTAACGAAATATAAACTCTCCGCATAACCAAGCTTAATAGTCCCGTTTCATGTTTTACATCATTAATAATGGATAACGGTCTTAAATTGGCAGTTAAACCGTTTCCCCCGGGATGCGAGCAGAGGATAAGTTTACGATCACATTTATTACACACGTAAAGAGAATACACCCGGAAGATAATCTGCATAAAGAGATACAGGTTTCGAGTGTTGTAAATTGAAAAATAAAACTAGTAAACAGGGGATATTATATGTTTTTTTGAAATGTATATTTATCTGTCTTTATGTCCCGCGTCATTTCCAAAACAGTCATACCATTGAAGTCACAGTCACAGTCACTTTTCAATCTATCAATAAATAGAAAAAGAACAATACCTTTGTTCTTTAAGTACTTTAAATTTGTGTTACAAAGGCGGCCGTATCACTTATAGTGATTTCTTCCAGGCAAGCATTATGAGCAATTGACTCACATTTTATGTATCGTTATAGCGGTGAGCAAAGTACTAAAATTATACATACATGTTAATAATTACAAAAACAGTACATATATAAAATAAACTAGTAGGTACATAATATTAACGATAGAGAACGTAAATGTGGAATATGATAATCATACTTACAGTGTAAGATAATAATTCTTTAGATGACTCTTTAAAATATTATGCAATGTATGTTTCAGCTATATATCTTTATATATATATATATATATATATATATATATATAATAAATATATATATATATTTCTTGTGTGTGTATGTCACTGAACTCCTCCTAGACGGCTTGACCGATTTGAATGATTTTTTTGGTATACGTTTGGGTTGTACCCTGGATGTTTTAGATTCACAAATTAGCCCGACAGATGGCGCCGGGGTCCGCTAGTATATTTGTTAATCTTAAATTTTAGACCTTATGAAAAATAAAGTAGCTAAATACTTTTTATATTAAATTCAATTTTTCATTATCTTCTGTCGTTTATTCTAAAAGTACCGAAATGTGGTTTCAAGAAACATTAGTAGGTACTAAGCAGCGTCGTCGTTAAGGAATTTTGATTAAATTAAATTACTGATTACTTTCATTAGATAACATTTATTTTTATATGTTATGACGATAACTGACCTATTACAGTCCACTGCTGGCCTTCAGTGAGTGTCTACCAACCCAGTGCTCCATAAAGGGATTTTCCCATTTTATTGGTTAATATTTTCTAAATACATTGATGCAGATCTTTTTCTCATAATTGCATAGAAGTCATCAACGTGATTCTTCGCCAACGTTTTTGATGCACTGCAGAAGCGCGGCAGCGCCATCAATACTCTGAAATCATTATTGTATTGTATACGTAGGTCGTTATAAGCCCTTTGTGTATATGACACCCACAAGCTGCACGTATAAAATGTTTGACAATATGCTCTGAAAAGTGTAAGCTTCACTTCCCTTGTACACCGTGCAATGTTGCGGGCTATCACATTACATATTTAATAGTTGTAATTAAAACACACACATAAAAGTAAGAGTAAGTGCGTGCCGTAAATCGGTCCCCCGAAAGTGAAGCCGACGTCCTAACCACTATGCTATCGCCGCTTTTTACTTACGTTACAGTAATTTTATGAAGTGGTTAAATAATTAAATTTTGGATAACCATAATTTGATTAATACCAGATATTTTATTAATTCACTTTTTTTCTTATCATTTATTCTTTTTAATTTTTTTTAAATTCTTAACAATGCTTAAAAAAATAAAAAACACTTTTAAAAATTTATAAAAAAACATCCACCCTCCGCTTGCGGGGCTTTCGAATGCCCAAGCAACCAGCAGTCAGGGCTCCAGAGTGAGGAACCTCCTCACAATACGCGCCGTTTCAAGGACTACTGCCTTCTGTAACCGACCAAGCGAAAGCTTCTTAAGATGTTGGTCGAAGCTTTTCGCGAGATGACCATTGACTGAAACGACGATCGGAACAATAATGGTCGACTCAACATTCCACATGGCGGAAATCTCGTGTAAAACTCACTATTATTATTCACTTGCTTCAACGGTGAACCAATCCGCAATGGGCCAGCGTGGTGGACTATGGCCTTAACTCTTTCTCATTGTGGGAGGAGACTCGTGCGCTGTAGTGGGCCGGCAATGGGTTGATATGATGAAGTTGTCTTATTAAGAAAATACTCTTTTAAAAGGATTAAAATTCTATACCTTATACTGTTCATTTAAATTTTTTAGCATTCTAACAAATGTGCTGATAATTCGTATTTAATTAATCAATGGTTTTGAATAAATAATTAAAATTATATTTGATTCACAGCCAATGTTCATGACATTATGCTAGTGGGTATTTTGACGGCCGATTGGCGCAGTTTGCAGCGACCCTGCATTCTGAGCCCAAGGCCGTGGGTTCGATTCCCACTACTGGAAAATGTTTGTGTGATGAGCATGTATGTTTTTCAGTGTCTGGGTTTTTATATGTATATTCTAAGTATTTATGTATATTATTCATAAAAATATTCATCAGTCATCTTAGTACCCATAACACAAGCTACGCTTACTTTGGGGCTAGATGGCGATGTGTGTATTGTCGTATTATATTTATTTATTTATTATTTATTTATTTTGATATAAATACGAGTACATTTTCGATAAACTTCGGTCCGGTATGGACTCTAACAATGCAAAGATACATCCGGTGTCTCAGTCGTTAACATTAGTGAGATAGATACTAAGAAATAATTGATGTGACATTAGCATTCCCTCATCTCATATGCGGCAGAAACAAGATACGGACATACGGAAGTGCATTCCATTGGTAATTTTCATTGACATTTGTAAACGATTTCTTGTTAAGTATGAGTGATAGCTTGATAAGGTAGGTTTAACAAGTGATTTCCCAATACCGATGACTATTATTTATCGAAGATTGTAACAGTGTCACGTACTCACGTATGACCAACACATATTTGCTATCCTTGAGAAAATTACGCTTGTTTTTTTACCATATTACACTTGTAAGTGTAACTGCCTCGTTGTTCTTGTGGTAGTAAGGATCACGAGGTCCTGATTTCGAATCCCGGGTCGGGCCAAAGTTTGGTAGGTATTTTGTTTTCTGTAAAATAAATCTTAATGCCAGCTCATAGAAGATAAATTGGCGGTGACAACCCCCTGCCTCGCAAAGCACTCTAAGCCTTCGTTCCTGGTAATTATTACTTACTTGTGATAATACTCGCTGAAACCCATCAACGGAGCAGCTTGGCAGCTATCTTCGCTCTAAAACTCCTTTGAGAGAGGAGAGCAGTAGAACGTTGATACGCTAATACCCGTTTTCACTAAACCTAATGATAAACGACTAAGACACCGGGACGTATCTTTGCATCGTTCGAGTCCATGTAGGACTGAAGTGTTTCGATAATGCAGTCGTGTTTATATCCAAACACCCACTAACTCAATGTCATTAACATTGATTATTAATCAAATATAATTTTAATTGTTTCTTGAAATCTATCTATTAACTAATTAATAATTATTAGGGCATTTGTAAAATCCTAATCAATTTAATAAAATATCTGGCAAATATGAATTTATAGTTATCAAAAGTTTGGTTAGTTACCCACTTTATAAAATTACCTACTGTAACACTAATCATCGCCATAATCGAAAGCCTGATGATTCAGACGATGTCTATAGAAAAAAAATTGTTTCACCAACTCTTAGGTGATGACTATTGTTGGACGGTTTATGTACGAGTATGTCTAGTAATCTCCTTAGATTAAGCGTTACTTGTTTAAGCATTGCCTAGTGCACCGTAATTGAAAACTGGTTTGAGAATGATATTATTTAAGTCCAACAAAATATTACTAAATGCCCATATATTAGGGGCCTATAACAACATCTGATAAGTGTCTGATAGTCGTTGTACATTCACTAATTTTGACTTCGCATGAAATAAGAAAGTGGCATACGCTTAAGTCATCTGACACCTATCCGAATGTGGTTTAACAGGCCCTGAATGCTATATCTATCTTGATAACTATCTGTCAAGATTTTAATTAGATATCACTTGTAATTATTCACATGTACACAAAGATAACAACCGTAATAGCGTAATCGTTCTTGATAAATTATGTGATGTTTCCAAGAAAATCATTTTTTCATTAAAAAAGTTACATAATGGAAGGTATCTCAATATATACGTCAAGCATTGGCGTGCATATAGCTTTGGCAAGGGTATGCATAAAGCAGGAAGGTCCTAATACTATGCGAGTTATAACATAAAATTAGGGTAGACATTGCTTTTGCGCGTGTATGAAGTGCACGCTACTGACGTCACGCATATTGTTCCCGTCCGCTTTCCAGATTAGATAGCGCTGACATCGTGACTGTTTGTCAAGGGTGACCGTGTTTGTGCAAGCCCTAGGCTTGTTGACTGACGCACTAAAGCTACGTGTAAAATACGATAGGGTGGAACAGCATGGCGCATCCATTTGGTTTACGCAATAGCGTGAGAACCAAAGCGTATAATTTATCGGTAGCGTCATCCAGTATATATGTGTTTGCATGTGTGTATGTAGACTGTGTGGTGACGGCAGATCAGAATAGAATACAGTTGTGATCAACCCTCCTCTACCCGTAAAAGGCGACGATGGGAATATAACGGAGAACGGGCTGCAGCGTCCTCTGTTCTACTACTACCACCATTTACTGCAATCAGTCGCGTGCACAGTGGTATGCACAAAGCATCGAGTAAAGTAGAAAAATTACTATACAAGTATATGAAAAATTTAGGGTAGGCTGTGCTTTTGCGCATGTATGAGGTGCACGCCACTGACTGCGGTCACCAAACCGTCTAGCTAGCGTGGTGATAATGGGCAAACCCTCCCGTTGGGAAAGACATTCCTTCAGCAGGGGACTGACGCAGTTCCTTCAGCAGTGGACAAAATTAAGCTGGTTTATTTTCATAATGTAAAATCTAGTATTTTTGTGGATTTCATCGTAATAATCTCATTTTACTGGCGGCTTATTCTTAATAATTTATAATATTATTTTATTCTTTCCTCTCAGAAATTTCACGTATTTAAAACTAAGACAAATTTAGAAAACTTTGAAGAAATCTTTTGAACCTTGTGTAGGTATTTTAGCTATATCAGTCCTCAAGCGTATGTAATTCTAATTAAACTTATATTAGGCACGACAAATATATATTATTAATTTTCTTATAATATTGTATAAGTAAACACAAAGCTCGTTTCATAGAATTAGGCCAGTGGAATAGATTTCAGTGCGGTTTGCTTTTACAAATTGGCCTCGACAACCGTAGAACTCATCTCACAATCGGCTAGGCGCCAAAACGTAATAGCTAACCTCCATGCACCTCGAGAATTCTCGAAGAAGAGGTTTTAAATTGAAAATCGCTTTCGGCGCTCTCGCTTGAAAAACCGGGCCCGAAATACCGAAAGCATTCGTAAGCACGGCGATCTGGGGAATATGGCGCCAAGAATCTGTAAGATTTGGGAGCGAAGCTACTGAGGCGCGACCCGTCCGCGTCAGTCTAAGCGAATTTTTATCGTGCAATCCATAGGTCTTAATTTAAATGCGAAAGAGTGTTTGTTTGTTTGTCCTCACTTTACGTCCTAACTACCAATCAAGCTTGGTTTTTGGCATAGAATAACTTGAAAGACCCGCGGAATTCACGTGGCTCTGAATCTCGAAAGGAGATTGAACATTATTGGCCGAAGATATGTAACTTCACGAACTGACGCGCCATTTTCAAAACAATTAACAAATGGAATTCCAACGACACGTCGTTGGTAACATGGATGTCCCACCACATGTTCATAAATTCTTTAAAGAATTTTTATTTTTTTTTAATTTTTTTTTCCTATTCAGGACAACAGACAGTCATGCACAAAATAGACTTGGCATAAAATAAAATATGAATAGCACATAATATTATATATAATACTAGCTGACCCGTGCAACTTCGTTGCACCAAATCGGTTATTACAGGAAAACACAAATAAAATTACATTTTCTAAAAATTAATCCTAGCTAGATCAATTTATCGCCCCCGAAACCTCCTGTATACTAATTTCATGAAAATTGTTGGAGCCGATTCCGAGATTCCAATATATACGAGAATTGCTCGTTTAAAGATATAAGATATATAAATTTTAAATTATTCAATTTCAAATTATTGACTCTTTGATTTATTGTTACTACTAGTTTTTTTTTAAGTTAGCCCTTGACTGCTCTCTCACCTGGTGGTAAGTGATGATGCAGTATTATGTGGGTGTATATAAAATGACGAAAAAAAAAAGTGCAAATTACAACGTTGCATTCTCTATTGTCACCTTGCCAATCTTTGCTCAGAAGTAAATTTGAAGTTTTGAAAGTTGCTGCCTACGAAATCATTCAAATTAACTCCTCAGCCGGATTAACAGATTGAAAAATCACCCCTTAATTTATCATCTAGTAAACAAATTTTCCTATAAACTGATATAAAACTTCGTGGGAGGCATTTTTATTACATTCCTAAAACTTTAAATGACACATAAAATTCGGGAGCAACGCACGATCAGCGGGGAGGCGTCATGATGTCGCCTCTGTAATACTCTTAGCATTTATAACTAACAAGCGATTGTCCGCGACTTTATCCCCATATAACTTTTAACAAGAAAATTCACCATATAATATTTTATCCCTTATTTATTTTTACTCCTTGGAATGTTGTAGTTTAAAGAGCCTTTGATTTAAAAGTATCAATAGCAGATTATGATCTCTCTGTTTTTAACCATGATTTTTGGTACAATTTTTCAATAAAATTCACCACCACTTGAGGGGATGAAAAGGAGGAATATATAAAAATTATCACTAAACATGTTATATAAAATATTATGTTAAAACGCCTAATCCGCATAGAAGCAGGATATCTTAATATATATAAATCTCCTGTCACGATGTTTGTCCGCGATGGACTCCTAAACTACTGAACCGATTTTAAATTAAATTGGCACACCGTGAGCAGTCTGGTCCGCCTTAAGAGATAGGGTAGCTAAGATCTTTAAGTAAAGTCACAATTTTATTTTATTGCAAATTATTTGTCTATAATTAATTGACAGTCACATGTTATATGCATATACAACTATACTTGTATAGTTATATATCATTTAAGGCTTAGCGAAACTGAATACTTTAAAAACAAAATCAAACGCAGACGAAGTCGCGGGCAACAGCTAGTATGCTATAAAACCCTTTCTCCTATGAGACAGGAGGACTATGCCAAGCATTGAGACTTTTATTCTATTCTCAATAGCTAATATTAATAATTATTATTACTACGAAGTAGGCAAGGGATGACAAACATATACACACATATTAGATTTAATCAGAATATGTGAGGATATTGAGTTTTCCTTCCAAAGACTTGTGCTAGAAGGTAAAAAGGACCAGGACATCAGAAACGCAAATGGTTGGACGATATAAGGGGGCGGGCCCGACTTTGTTACCTAGATCTAAAGAAAGCGGCACTTAATAGGAAGGTTTTTAGATTGTTGACCGCCAAACTTCAATTTAAAGAAGATGGCACCCGATGATGATGATGATGTGAGGTTAGGTAAATAAATTACTCCGCTGTAAATTATAGTAATATTATGCTTGTGGTTTTGAACTCTGTATTTTATTTTATAATTAATGCAGTAAGCCTCGTTAGTCAGAAGTAACCTCGTCAAAACCAAATTTCATTTTAAATGGAACAGCCCACCGCTATGTCAAAATGTTGATGTTTTGTTAAAATTTAAAGCATTTACTTTTAACGCCTTCAGTTATTTTACTTTCAAAATAAGTATCTATTCATAAGTCGTGTTTTAAGTTATTTAATTTATCATATGTAACAGAGAAATGTCGCGAATACTTTCATTACATATGAAATATATAGTGTAAATATAATACTTATTTTTTTTTCACTGTATTTGATAATTGTAATACGAGGTTAGGTAAGATATTTAAAAACTATGAAAGAACAAATAAGAATATGTGTTTTATAAGCTACATTAAAAAATATTTTGCCTTTAAATATGCTGTATGGAATATACACACAAAATCTTATCATAAACGTCTCAGTTCTGGCGTGGGTAATCCGTAGTTAGCATGACAAAAGATTGTTAATCTTGCCCATTAATTATTGATGTGTAACGCCAACAATGCTGGATCGTCTAAATCTTAATAAATCTCTAATTACTCCATTTAGCCATTAACGTGTGTAATGATGAGAACGAGGTTTTTTTTAAAGGAACTTACATCAAATTATAACTCATAGAGAGTTGCTAAGTATTACAAGGTTTAATTTGATTAACCCAGACATAAAAGGTTTTATATGGCAGGTAAAAGCTGTACCCCGCGGTTTCACCCTTGTTAACTCGACGTCAACTCTCCTTACACAACAACATAATAGAAAGCTGACCGCTAAAGAGTGTTCGTCCCATCTTTTAATTTTTATTATATCTTTTGACTATTTTTCCAAATAACATGATATAAAGCGCAATATTAATCTACATTAAGTTGTCTTATTAAGAAAATACTTTTTTTAAAACGATATAAATTCTCCTATATCTAATACTGTTCACTTAAAATTACCTTTTAACTAATAATCTGCATCAAAAATTTGGGTTATTTAAAAGAGATAGATACATGGTTCGGCTGACTTTTCCTCTGTATTTACTAAAGTCCCAAATTATTTTATTGCATTGTAATAACGTAGGATATACTATTTAGTGAGCGCACGCGCATATAGAGTTCCGTAGCGCATTTTCTTCATTATTGCTTTAACAAATACCATTATTTCAGGCTGAAATAAGGTTTTTCGGTAGGGTGGCAACTAGCCACGGCCAAAGCCTCCACCAGACCAGTCCAAACTAAAAAAAAAATCAGAAATTATAAACCCAATTTGCCTCTGCCAGGACCTACTGAAATTCACAGCGCTCACTGTTGCGCCGGCAGGTCGTCTAGCTAAGAATGTACCTAAAGTAAAAAAATAAAAAAAAGCGGTTCAGTAGGTTGCGTTCAGTTTCTCATCAAATCGTTTTTCTTCATGATATATGATATATAGGTAGAGGGTATACATAGGGCAATATTATATTCATAGTTAATCTATAAATAAATATAAGGTGGATTCAATTCGATTGTAAAATTACGTATATGTTGTTAAGTGGTGTGAAGTAGTAATTCTATAATACTTGCATGGCCATCATTCTTCTAAATTCTAGATTTATAAAAACTTAACTATCTAGGGTTGCTTATCTATAATACGGCTGACGGCCTATGGGCGCAGTGGGCAGCGACCCTGCTTTCTGAGTCCAAGGCCGTGGGTTCGATTCCCACAACTGGAAAATGTTTGTGTGAAGAACATGAATGTTTTTCAGTGTCTGGGTGTTTATATGTATATTATAAGTAGTATTATTCATAAAAATATTCATCAGTCATCTTAGTACCCATAACACAAGCTACGCTTACTTTGGGGCTAGATGGCGATGTGTGTATTGTCGTTGTATTATTTTTTTTATAATTTCCGTATCCTATATGCAGTAAAATCTGTCGAAAGTGAAAAAGCAATGTTGAAAACTAGATCTAATAAAATTAATAGGTATTGAAACTGGACTATAGAGTATTTCTGTTAATACGCAGAGAAAAATAAATTATACATAACAATAAATGTTTTCTGTAGTTTTTTTTTCCACAAAATTTCTAATATTCTAGTTTTCGATATAATATGTTAATAATAGTTGGATGACCATAAAACTTGCATGCTTATTATTCTTCCAGCTATATTTTGTATGTTAATTTCTTGTATGTTTTAAAAAAAAGATTATTCTGGAAAATAAAACACTCGATTTCCACGAACAATCTTTATGAACGCTTTATATTCCAAAATAGATTTTACTTTTTATACCTTCGCAGATGTTTTGTATAGATGAAAGAAATTTTTATCGACCTTTTTTCTTTGTTCGCAGGCGTGACAATGAGAGAAAAAAGGGGAGGTGCTATGAGTAAAATGCAAAAACTCAGAAAGCGTCTGTCCCTTAGCTTCGGTAGATTGTGTAAGTGTTTCTACTTTATTAATATTAATTGTGGTTTAATAAATAAATTTTTCATGTTGATATATAATTGCTGTTTTTGGTTCAGATTATTTCGGAACTCCTTTTCGATAAATTGCCAAAATTGATTAAGATAAATGTCATATTTAAAACGCTTAGCTCTTTATTTTCCTCGTGTTGTGCGATGGTGTGATGGTGTGATGGTTGTGCTTACAAGTTACAAATGGTGGTAAACTTAACACCTACCCCTTATGTTGATTGATACGGAGCGGGACTTCGTAGGACGTGGACCTTGCGGGATACCCTGTTTAAAAGCTATATTTTCCACCATAAATGTCTTTGATTAAAGCTAGTTTCATGTTACGTGCGCTAAGTATATCTATATATGATTCTAAGAATTATAAGCTCCTGAAATGCGGCTACTCGACATTGTTGTTTGTTTTGACTATTAGCAACAGCGCTAAACATTCATTTGACGGCACCTGGCGGAGTGGGCAGCGAACATGCTTTCTCAAGTCCTAGGCCGTGGGTTCGATTCCCACAACTGGAAAATGTTTGTGTGATGAACATGATTGTTTTTCAGTGTCTGGGCGTTTATGTGTATATTATAAGTATTTATGTGTATTATATTCATAGAAAATATTCAACAGCTATCTTAGTACCCAAAACACAAGCTACGCTTACTTTGGGGCTAGATGGCGATGTGTGTATTGTCGTAGTATATTTATTTATTTATTTATAATGGCTTGGGGTCCACCATAACAACAAACATATATTAGCCATCCTCACTTTAATCTAGGGGCGATATTTATTTGATCGTTTGCGATTTCTTTCGCAACCACACATTAAAATATCAATATCAACATCATTAAAAGTACAAAATATTTGTGGAACTTTCGAACTCAAATATAATACCGTAGGTACACGGGTGAAGCAGACGCGTACCATATTTTAAAACTAAATGTATAACAGTGACATACAGAGTTATGAAAATTAGATACTTACACTAATTAAAAATGTAACTTAGTTACATTTGTGTGGCTGCGTTATGAATTAAACTAATTAGACATTAGTTTAATTAAACGGGCGTGGAGAACGTCAGACGCTGAAAATAAATGTGTTAACGAAATGAAAATGAATGATGCATACATAAATAAGGTGGCTATTTTGGGAGTGTACAAAAATAGTCATTCATTTTACGCACGTGATCTGTATTATTATCGTATCGTTTGTTATGTATTTCGTTTGAATTTCCCTTTTAAATAAGATAATTCATTAGTAGATACCTATCTGTTTTATATAACATAAGTTGCTGTATTGCATTGTTTCAAAAAAATTAGAACCAAAACACTATGGACGATGCAAGAGTTCTAACAATGACAAATTCATTCTTTGTTTCGGCATTTAGAAGTTCTGGTGGAATAAAGAAACTCACACTCAGATTTGTATTGTGCGTAGTCTAAACTAAGACTTCCAGACTTCCGACGAATTTTAATATTTGTAAATTTTGCAGACATCTTTCTTATCGGAATTTATTATTTTCTTTTATTATAAAATATATTGAATGTAGTACCTACCTACGCGTGTCTTTAAAATAAATTCCATTCCTCTTAAATAATTTTCAACTGCATAATAAATTCTCTCGTTGCACTCAAAATAATAATCAGCACGCCATCAGACAGCGTGGAAACTCATTTAATTAACATGCAGCACTTGTATCCGTCCATCTCATTAAGGTATAACATTTCTCGGATACGATTGTTGGCAACGATTTAATTCCCAGCTTCTACGCTAATAATAGCGTGTTACTCTCGGAAGTTTGCTACGAGTACATCACAATTCCACCAATGCTGGAATGAACTTTGTAGATGAAGCGATGCTATTGGCGGTTTTCGCACCACGAGTTTAATAAATTATAATAAGTTAATTATTTATTGATACAAAATATAACATATATTATGGGTTCTTCGCACTGTTTAGTCTTGTCGACTTGTCAGGGTCTTACTAGAAATCATGTGACATTAATACTCCACTGGGAGCGGAATCTCGAATAGTAACGTTAATAATGGCAAACCATGTAACGAGATTCCGTAACACCTGAATCAACATGCGCTTAAGAAGTTCCCTATTCTCATTATATTTACGACAAACCCTGGAACCATGTAACGTTATGTTATACTATTTCTCAGATCAGATTCTTGGCAACTATTGAATTTACGCTTCAGGTTCTAGTTACAACTAAGCTATTAAGTTAAAGCTATTCCGGTCGGCTCACATTCTTCCTCTAACATATCTAATGGAAAGCAGCCAAATGGCTGTTAGAGGACAGTTGAATAATGCAAAAGGATAACTTACTTGAAAAGTATGTCAAAGTTAGTAATGTAACAATAGCCACATAATGTTATAATATTTGACGGCCGATGGGCGCAGTGGGCAGCGACCCTGCTTTCTGAGTCCAAGGCCGTGGGTTCGATTCCCACAACTGGAAAATGTTTGTGTGAAGAACATGAATGTTTTTCAGTGTCTGGGTGTTTATATGTATATTATAAGTAGTATTATTCATAAAAATATTAATCAGTTATCTTAGTACCCATATCACAAGCTACGCTTACTTTGGGACTAGATGGCGGTATGTGTATTGTCGTAGTATATTTATTTATTTATTTAATATTGGAATACAATAGCAAAAATATCGTGCAGATAGGTTAAATCAAATCTAAATACATGTTGGTTGAGGTTCTACCTGAATCTTAAATGGTGATTACACGTTACAGGCAAACTGTAACATAACCTTATGAATTTTAGGACATTATTACTTAGTATAATGTTATAATAAAATAACCTATGCACTAGAATAAAACTTGATTTAATCTTAAACGTCTAAAAAAGCACGAGGCAGCAGCAGCGAGGCATAGTGCCTAAGATACTACCAGTTGAATGGGCAAACTAATTAATTGATCAAAAAACTGCAAGCTATAGGATACCCAGTAGACTCGTTAACAGTTCTGTAGAAAGAGCTGGAGCGCCCGGTCTCCACAGCCCCACAGTCTCTACTCCAAAAGGCACAAAAGTGAAACTAGCAGTTTCAAAGTTTAGTATTATAAAAGTAACACCGCAGAAGTGTATTTATTTATTTTAGTGTGCGAATCAAGCCACCATGGTAGAGTGCAAACGCATTCAATTAACACGTCGCATTTGTGTCCAGCTGTATCATCAGCCTTCATTAGCAAGCCGCTGACGTCCCACATATACCTTTGTGGTGTCGGTCAATTCTCGGAGTAATGCTAATTAACATAATTTAAAAAATTTCACTTTATCTCTCCAGGTCAATGTGAAATAACGGACCGAGTTTTAGTCACTTGACTGATGCTACATTATACTGCGATTTAAGAGCAATATACCTATTTGTGGTATACAGCCGTAAGCGAATAAGGGAAATCCATTATTAAAAATTACGTAAAATTATAAATAGCCTCATGATTCTTTTTATTTAATAAGTTTACCTGTTTAAGACGCGATAAACCGGTCAGTAGCCTATAACAGTCCACTGCTGGACATGAAGCCTTTTCCAACGCTGTAGGTTGTGTTCATAACCACAACGCTGGGCAGACGAATCTCCTATTCATCATCATCATCATCATCATCATCAACACATAACCGTCCCAGTGCAGAGCACGGGTCTGCTCTCCAAATGATGGGATAAGTCCTTCGTCCCACCCTGGCGAAGTGCGCATGCGCATTGGTTGACTTCACACGCCCTTGAGAACATTATGGAGAACTCTCCGACATGCAGGTTTCATCACGATGTTTTCCTTCACCGTTGAATGCCAATGACAATAAATTGCTTAAAACGCACATAACTCCGAAAAGTTTGAGGTCGGTGCCGGAAATGGAAACCAGGTACCCTCGATAGCGAAGCCGAAGCCTTATCCACGAATCTATCGCTGCTTTAAAACCTATTAGTTAAGCGAAATGGTTTCGACTGCTATCCCTGTTATGAAACACGTGCGTTATATATTTATAGACACACATGTACCACTCATTGCTGCAGCGTACCATTTAAAGGTAAAAATGTTTATTTTTACAACACGGCACAACTTTTAGAGTACCAATCACGTGAAGAGGTTTTGGAGGTTTGCCCATCGTTCTTTAATACATATACTCCACGCAATACAGTGTTTCATATAGGTTTCACCTATACGTTTGTACAGTTACTACTTTGTACATTTATTTTTATGTTGATTATTGTACGATTTTGTAGCAAATGTGAAATTAATGTTAAAATCGCTTGTTGGGTAGAATTGTTTGTGTAAGTAAATAACCATCTACATAAAGTCTATTTTTTCTTATCTGTCTTGTAAAGTGTCTAGTTTAAAGTTTTTTTTTAAATAATGAATAAGTTAATTTTGTTTGTCTTTATTTATTTTGTCGCACATTTTTTTCGCACGGTATTTTTTAGGTAATTAAAATATTGCTTTCATTTTAGAGTTTTTTGCAAGAAAATATTTTTCTTGTTTGAGATTTAACATGTAGTCCACAATAAGGTTTCATATTTTGCGAATCTCTCTCTACAAAAGATTTAATAAATATTATACTCTATACTTATATTGATACAATTTAAGTGTCTATTTGTTAGGTTAAATAAAGTGTACCAAGAAATCTATATAAGAACTTGCACGGTTGGTGATAGTTTTCAGGAAAATTGTAGTACAAAAATATATTAAAAACGTTTGCAATGGCTCCATTCAAGTCGTGGCCTGGAATGGAGACATTATATTCCTATCACAAATATACTGCATTTTTTTTTGAATAAATAATAATTCATCATCGTCATATCAACCCATTACCAGCCCACTACAGGGCACAGGGTATCCTCCCACGATGTGATAGATTGTGGTTTAGGCCGTATATATAATGGTTTAGGCCGTAGTCCATCACGCTGGCCCCAGTGCGGATTGGTGGACTTCAGACGCCTTGAGAAAAATTAACTCTGGAGAACTCTCAGGCATGCAAGTTTCCTTACGATATTTTTCTTTCGTATAGGACACTTACATTCCTAATTACCTTTTTTAATCCAAACACAAATAAGCCCTCGTCTTTCACCTGAATATTAGAGAGATGAATGTTATATTAAATCCATACCTCTAAGGTTTCAACACGGCAATGTTTGCGTGTATGAGATCTAAATCGCTTTACTACTGATATGTATTACAGTCACATTTTAATAAGTCTTTTTTCAAGAGAGCCGCATCAAATTTAACATTTTTTATTTTTAGTAGTGTGCGCTGCAGTCACAGCAAAGACAACATTTTTTTTCTAATTTTTGTTGTACGATATAAGCTCCACTCTATTAAATAAGAACATACTGTTATAAGCAAGCGGTGTCGGCATAAAATTCTTAAATTAGCCCATTTGTCTAACGGCCAGAGCGCCGCCGCTCGCCTTTCTGCAAGCCTTAGTACAAGATTTGCTCGCTCGCAATCGAAGAGTCGTTATCGAGTTTCGAAATACTTGAACATCAGAGTAAAATGGATCTCATGCGATCTCATTTGCTTAAAATTCAGCACTGGATTTTGAAACAGCGTTTGAAAAAAAAATCAGAAGTAAAAGTTTTACCACTCTAAGGCGTACATTATAGGGTCCATTTTACTTTGACGTTACAGAATTTGTTTTGCGAAAACGACTCCTCGACTGCGCGAGGACAAATCTTGTACCAAGGGTAGTTACTGTTTATTAGACAGCATCATAATCCTCGGTTGCTCTCCCAATGAATGAAGTAATTTTACCAGGCGAGCCGTTTACCTCGTACAAGATTTAAGCACGTCTTTATCATTATTTCAACGACCCATTGCCTTTACGTAAAGCGTTTGATTAAATAACATCAGCTTAGACTTGATTTCGATAGGGGAGCAAAGCTAGCTGTGATTGTTCTAATTTTGGGGAGTAAGATTAATCTTTCGACACTGCGATGTGTGTAATTGAGTGCCTATAGCGTAACTTAACAAGTTTACAAAGCTCAACTTTGGAGTATAGAAAATCTGTAAAATTTTGATGAGGTTTGTTTGGCTATTTAGAATAACAGATTCACGCTAAATAAAGCCGTTAATTAACATGAAAACTTAACATTAAGGCTAAATACTGGTTCTATACTTTTTATTTGTATAACATATACGAACCTATATGGTAAAAAATGAAAATCGAACCAGTATAGCTTTAGTCTTAAGTTTTTATGTAAATTAACGTTTCATCCAAGTTTGAATAAATCTGTCATTTTATATGGAGTATCAAATTCATAGTTTGACAGAATTATTGTACTCAAAGTTTTTCTGCGCTCAAATAAAAGTTTTATAGGTTTAGCTTTCTTTAAACATTTAGATTCTCGCAAAGGTGAATCTCGATTGGCTGGCGATAATACTTTAACGCTTGCTGCCGCTTTGTGACTTCGCGACCGATCGCGCCAGATTATTACATAAATAAACGTGTTTTGGTGATGTGATTAGATTTGTTGAGTAGGTACCTACCGCCGATAGTTGTGGAGCCCAATCAAAATAAAGGTAGAGACAGTAATTCTTTATTTGTAGAAACTTTACATAACTGTGACTGACAATAGAAGGAACTATAGTAATATCGACATTAGTTTTGTAATGAAGTTAAAGCCACGAAGTCTTTCACACGTCCGGTGGTAAGGCAGCTTTAGTCAGGTCCTTTGCTTACTCAATAAAGCTTTGCTTACCATTCGATTTATTTAGCAATTCCCATTATCTGGGCCTCAATAGATGTAGCCATTTCACTCAAACGGCCGTTTACCTCGCCCGAGATTTAATCAAGTCCTTATCTTTAATTACAACGACCCATTTTCTGTTATATAAATTGAATTGTTTACTCATAATGATAAGATAATGTGATATCGTGTTGGGAATAACATCTATGTTACGGTTAACACACGTGAACATCGTATCACTTTTGATAGCCGGATAAATCGCGAATTTACCACCAACATAAGACGGATCTAAACTACCAAAAAAACTAAAGTTATTCGGAAATTTTCCAGATTTCCACGTTGTCAGTTATAACTGGAAATCGTTTTTCTTCAATTAGAATAAGTAGAAAGTGGATGAATCACTAAAGCTGACCGGGTTATCGCTAATTAACAAAACGTGACAGTTAACACGTTAAAATATTAACGTAGGTATTCGGGAACTTACCACATTTGCAATTGATCGGTTTCATCTAACCGGAAATCATTATTCATTATTCAATAACGTGGAAAATGGATAAATCACTTGTGCTAACCGGTTAAATCGAGAATTAATCCAATATGGCAGTAAACATGAGATCATATAATTTTACTCTAAAATTTACCAGATTTTATGCACTTTCTGGATTATAATTGGAAATCGGTAGTCTTCATAACACTTTCGGATTCATATTATCAGTAAGGAGCTACGGTGAGGCTCTCATAATAGGACAGAGTAAATTGGACTTGGGTCTTTAGACCTCGGTTCGCTAGGAAGTTAAAATAAGTTAGGGATCTATAGAAAAACGTGGCATGACGTCAAAATAGTTATGCAGTGTTTGTCACACTTCAACTGACAAAATCTATCAAATATCAGAGCGTGAGAACGTTCTTAACTCGGGTTCTTAACGTACAGTTACAACTTCAAAAGGAAACGTTTCTTCGGTTCATTCCGTTACTAATATCGCGGGTGTCATGGTAATTAAATTTATAAAATTAAATGTTTCTCAGTCTACAATGTAACTTAATTAATAACTTCGGAACAATGGCATTGTCAGAATGGCTAGGTATAGGTACAACTTTGCTGGGACGACCGGAGTTTCCTAGTTCCGAACTTTTAGCGAATGGTATGCAATTGAAAAACTTTGTACGCGATAGCGGGCCAACGGTTGCCGGTTGGTAATAACTGTATTTTAAAAAGAAACGCATTGTATAATGTTATATATACAGGAAGTTTGAAATCGTAAATCTTTTACTTACTTTTATTTTTTTTCTTATAGATACTCTATTTTTACAACTATTTATTTGTGTTTTAACTTATAACTTATGCTACTACCGACCGTGTTACATCGCCTGCCCGTTGCAAAGCATGGCAGAGAAGACAAGGTGTTTTAGATCTATCCCATGAGAACCTAGCATTTTTCCCAGCAGTCTCCCATGCACTTTTTATCTCGAATAAAAAGTGCATGGGAGACTCACCGATCTTACTATTAAAATGTCTCATCCGATCCGTTGCTCTAGTGCTGCGTCAAAATCAAAGAAGGATTTATATGTGAATATACATATATACATATAATACATATATATATGAATAGGAGATAACTACGTAATCATACGATCATCAATGTAACATTTTACGCCTTATGATGTGTTAGAATAAGGAAAGATTAACTTGATTAATGTGCTATTACGCCCTACAAAGTGTATTGAAACTAGTTGGAAGCACCCTATAGACAATCTCTAAAGGTCTATCAAGGCAATTGTATTTTAAAATGAGTCTTAATTATTAAGCAACAGAGCCTCACTTTCGATGACTACAGTAACTGTACGTTTATATGACCGCTATGCACCGTAGTATGAACAGATAGCGTCTCATATTAATCATAACGACATGTTTACGTGTAGCAACGCCAGGCGCCGAAGTTTGTTTGTAACTTGGTAGCTATGATCAAACATTGAAATGTAGGCTAAACGATAAAGCTTGTTATCTTTTTATGACACTATCAATTAGTAGGCTGTGTAGTCTAGCTAATTTGACGCAAAGAAAGTTTTGTCCTCTTTTGATTGTGACAATTACAAGCACTGTTTTGTTTTTTGCGATGATTAGATGTCGGCTCGCTAATTCTCCTGCGCGTACGCACAATTTTTATAATCTTAAATTATCTGATTTAAAAAAGATTTTTCTTTTGTTAACGATCACTAGGGATAAAAAGTTAATGCATTAAGTGAAGTTTTTAACAGCTGATCGAAAGAAAATAGTAATTTATACCGCCGCTGCACTACGTCGGTCGCACTCGCCGTTACTAACAGGATGTTTCTTATCGGTCAATTTTTTTTTTCATAATATGTTTCTTCCAAATTATCGTCATAAGAAATTTTAACTGGGTATTTATTAGTCATAATAAAAGTAACGGTGTAGATATAATAGTGTAAAATAACGAATAAAATAGAATTAAGACAACTGTGTCTGGTTCTTCAACACGTGCTATAATACCACAATACAGTGGTAATATTAGATTTCACTCATAGATGAGTCCGGCGCATAGACCTGTTATCACTTATCTATAACAACATACTAGAGCGATACACAAACTCGGTACCCACAGTTTCAGCTAATGATGGTTCTCTTCCTAAAAGTTGCATTATCTTATCACAAGTAACGAATGTAATGATTACGTTTCGCGTCGGTGGTTTGGACGATGCATTGGTCCTCTTCGATTGATTCTTATCTGTTATTCGCTTTAGGACCGTTAACTTTTGATCTTTAAAGTTGAAGTCAGATTATAAGAAGAGCATGCGTGTCGCAACGGGCGCACCGAAGAAACGTAGATATCTCCTAAACATTTTCAGTTATCGATAGTTCTACTCTTAAAAGTTATCTTATCACAAGTACCTTATGTAGGTAATGTTTGCGTTGCCGCGGTGGTGGTTTGGATGAGTAATCGATTCATGCATCGGACCTTTTCGATTGATTGTTATCTGCCATTCGCTTTGAGATCGTTAAATCTATTTATCTATAAAGTTCAAATCAGATAACGGGAAGAACATGCGTGTAGCGTTGGACGCACTAAAGAAATGCGCATAACTTCGGCGCTAAGTATGCGATCGAATTGTTCTGTAAACGACAGTAGGAAAACCAAGATTTTTAACTTAGTAGAAGAGCTCTCTCTGTATACGGAAGACTTACCTTAATTCCCGTATTCAATCAATCAATTCAACAAAGTTCATCAGGATAAACTGTAGTTTGTTTCTACTATAAGATGGTTTTACCACTATTAGACTATAAGTATGTCTTATTATCTGTCGATAATCTAGTTCAGTATAACAAAACACAGAAAAAAGTTTAATGATACCATATTCTAACTAAATAATTACTTTAAACCACCTCCCAATAGGTTCACAAAAGCGGAACAGCTCGTTCACAAAATGAGTAATTATGTGACGCAGGTCCTAGCATACGTAATTACAAAATCCTGGCTACGAACAGATCGATAGTGCCTAGAGCCTCGGTACTATTACGAATAGAAAACTTTTACGCTAGTTTCAATGTATAATTTTTCGTAATAATGGAGTCTGGAGTTTTAATGATCATGAATCCACAAGCCACTGTAATACTACTGAATAGTAATATCAGTCTCAGTAATCATACGTTGCAGTAATAATACGTTGTATTTCTTAGTGGAGATTTGAGCAAGCCTCACGTGATGTACATCAGTCACTTCGTTCTCGGCTTGTTTTTTGTTTATTTGACCCGAACGTACTTTTCAGGAAGAATTTATCTGGTGTAACGAATGGTCAAAGAAAAATTGGGTCCAGATGGTCAGAATGACATTGGTTTCTGTGGTGTACGATCAGAGAACTAGCTTTAAGGGTATTAAATCTAACAAGTAACTATGTTTTGTAGTCATTAATGAATAAAACTGTCTGAATTTTTATTGATGTATGTGTTGAAAATGGTTATATGTCGTGCTCCAGACGCTCGTGCAGTTTTTAGGTCAAGTTAGTTGTTTAACATGCTGTATTTTTAAAAACCTCTGTTATTATTTTAAACTACTTTAATCGCTGATAGTATCTGGATTCATGATTCAGCGTTTCCCAAATCTTACATTTGATAAAAAGTTGTAACTATCCATATTCGTCACATTATATTGATTATTCACTGTGGTTAACTAAGGAAAAGTGATTTTGCGCATTTATTCTTTCAGAATAATGTACCTCGAATTTCCGAATGTTTACACGCGATGGTACGAGACGAGTGTGACAAGAAGCATTTATCAAATTACAAAGTGTGCTGACGAGATAGATAAGAGATCCTTATCGAATAGAGCGAGCGTCGGCCTCTAGATTGTTTCTTAAGCCCGAAATAGATCGCAGTAGACTTCGTACCAGTTGCTACTGTTGAAGATTGATTCGCTATTGATTTTGCAACGATGTGTTTTTAGATTGTACCAACATCATTATGTATATCAACGTTAAGTAGTTTAACTTTTAAATATATTATAGAGACAGACGGGTTGATAGCTATTGGGAGAAATTAGTGTTGCCCAAATTCAGTCTTGGTCTTGCAGTCTTGGTCTTGTTCTTGCGTTTTTGCAAGACCAAGACCAAGAACAAGACCGCGTATTTTTAGCAAGACCAAGACCAAGACTGACCGTGCAAGACTTGAGCAAGAACAAGACATAGCCTGCAAGACTCTTGCGTCTTGCAGCTAGGACTTAGCGCTATTTCACGGAGTAGTTAGGTGTAACAGTTCGGTGTATAGGTAGGTAGGTACGCTTAGGAATTCTATGAGACGCAAAAAACTATATCAAAGAATATGAAAAACTGGACCTATGCGCATTACGACTAATACCATAAACATAGCGAATAAAAAAATATCTATTAAAATCAAACTGAGTGCATGCATAGTTATGTTTTAACCATCGGCACTTTGATAATGCGGCATCAAAGGTTTTGTACTTACTTCTCAAAGAAATTTGCCGCTTTTCGGAAGTACATGGTTATGATACACGCGCCGGCGGCTTCTTTTGAAATCTAAAACAATCGTTGCCGCCGCGCCGAAATCATAACATTTGACACTATTCATGCAAAATAATTTCGAATTTTAAGAGTACCTACAGGTGTTCCAAAGAATAAATAAGTTTCAGAGTGCTTAGAATGAAAATGAATACATTATACTGATCACGCAAGTAGTATTATGATTAGGATAAAATGGTGAGGATAGGTAGTAGATGTCATAATAATTCATTCTAGTAAGTAATTATAATATTGATTACTTATATGGTTTTAAACTAATTACTTAGGTACTATTATTGTACATTTAGTCATTATATTTCTTAAGTTTTTACAAGAAAAAATAGCAAAAAAGTGTTCGAATATCTCTGAGAGAGATGATGAGAGTAAGTATTTACTAGCTGTGCCCGCGACTTCGTCCACGAGGAATAGTAACTTTGGAGGTATAGTGACGTTCAGGATTTATTTATTTATTTTAAAACTTCTGTCATCAAACATACAAACGAACTCTTCAGCTTTATTCAAATCAATGATAAATCGTAAAACTCTTTTATTAAATTTCTTATAAGTTGAGGGTTCAATCTCTTTCTAGACAGATAAGTATTGTTCTTTAAAATACAGTCAAGTTATTGTAATTAATTCGTTTTTTTACATGTTTTAGCAAATGTAAGCTTATAAATCATAAATGTTTATTAAGAAACAGTTACTTCCATGGAAAACGACATATAGGTCAGTTGATTTTTCGAATTTCTTATCAAATCTTCAGTTATTTATTAATCTGCTTGATCTTTACTATGGCTATGTTAATTCAAGCTCACAATGTTCCAATTCTAATACGTTTTTCTAAGATTTAAAGTAAACTTTAATAAATAGTAATAGACTAATAGGTAATTGCAAGACTTGCAAGACTCTTGCTGCAAGACCAAGACCAAGACCAAGACTGGGAGCGCAAGACCAAGACCAAGACCAAGACCAGGTGTATTGGCGCAAGACCAAGACCAAGACTGGCTAAGTCTCGTCTTGTTCTTGCATTTGGGCAACACTAGGAGAAATACACCAATTATGAAATTGATGAGGATAAATAAAAAAAATCTCTGCAGCTATATTGGTATTTAGTTTAGAAATAACTTTGCACTTAGCGCAATAAATAGTGTAAAAACCGAATAACATTTCTTTTTACAACTGTTTGTATTTTTACGATAACGATGACCTCTTTTGACAGTTTGTTTACGATTGATTGTAAACTCAAGATAGCTTACGATTAACTCGGATGTAAATATTAAATTCCACTCCAGTCGAAACATTGTAACATTGTATGGTTTCAGTTCAGCATATATATACTATTCCCAAACTGTTTGTTTCTTTTCCGAATACAATGACCTCTTACGACGATTTGTTTATAAATCGTTAAGGTGTTCGTGTATTTAACTATACCCTACGTGTAGTTTTATACAAAGCATATTTATGTTTCCATTTACACCCAAACATGTGTAAAGGTTTAATGTCTACTAGTTTCAAGTAAGTTGTATAAGTATAATTTAAGAGTGTTGCTATTTTTGTATAATTATATAATATTTTTATTAAGAAGAAGGATATAGAATAACTATATAATCCTGAGAATTATATACTAAGTAAAAATAAGTTGTTTGTTATTCGAAAACCATCTATTTATTACCAAGTTAGATTTTGCGGTGTTTCCCCATTTTTTTTACTTTGTTCATCTTACTTTTGTAGTAAAGAAAAAAAAAACAAAAATAATTTCAAATAAGCCGACCTATAATCGACTTTTTGCGTCATGCAAGCACGGCAACTGATTCTTATTTTCTTTTAGCATTATTCTTATATAATATGATGAACTCAATTTCTAGTAAGTAGTGTCTTTGGTAGGAATAAGAATTGTTTTCTGTTATCTGAGTAATTTATTATCATCCATTTGGGAGTTCCCTACTAAATCTGTAGGATCTTCGCAAAATTTAAATAAGACTGCCATCGATGAATATATTATTCTGTCAAAATAAAATTACTTACTTATTCTGTTGGACGTTATTGACCAAGCAGTTTTGTAGTGGAATAAGTTAAAAACAATAATGAACTTCGTTTTTTAACTGTTTTAAAATAGATAAATTTCATTCATCTGTTGTTATGCAAATGCTTTGAGATAAACAAAGATTACGTGGGTCGAGAGGATGTGGGTTTCAATTTGCTAGTTCCATACCTTCCTACGTAAAAGTGAATCTGATGATGAAACGATTACGTCCGTGTTAACCTGAATGAAACAAATTCGTTTTGAAACTGTATTTGTTTATAACGAACTAGAACGTCTGCGCTACGGTATTGCTGTCTTGCATTTCACGTGGAAATTTGGTGATAAAAAGTAACGAAAAACACGCTTATATAGAAGTGTAACATTGTGATACATTTAAATCAATCATTAATTGATTATCTGTCAAGTTTTCTTTACACAAACATACGTTCATTGATTCGTCAAATATGATTTTTTATATAAATTTATCATTTTACAGCAAAACGAAAGATCTGTTGAGTTAGGCTGGGTATAGTTCTTTTGTGAGGATTCTCAAAGTAACTACTTTGATTTCGTTGGTCCTTCTAGTATTGTTTTAAGGGTTCTATTAAGAGTAAGTTTTTCAGTACATGGTCGCCACTCCCAACATCTTGGGATCTTAAGGTCTATCGGTTTTCCGAGCAATGTATTGCCACATATACCTACGCATAGTGCCACTTTAATTTCACAACTCGCTGAGCTACGAAGGTATTTGCGGGTCTTCTAGAGATATCCTCAGTAAACGTAGAGACACACCGAGCCCTCGGTGTTAGTACTTCTCTCGACGAGCTCCGTCACAAAAAGCTTCGCTACTGCTAATGATTATGTGCAAGCCTTTAGTCCAGCAGTGGCTATTGATGATTACGTAAATATTACATCAATGCAGTTAGCGTGTCTTGTTTCAAATATTCTTTGTCAAAGTGGTTACACGTTATGATTTTAAACACAATAGATGTTTACTAAAAAACATTTTCATAACATCGCGGTTTGTATATGCAACGCTTGCTTTGACGTCGATATATTTTCGACTGAAATTTGTGTAGCTTTATGTTGTACTATAGTGACCTACTAAAAGTAAACACAGCTCAAGTGCTTTCAACGTTTCTTTAACACGATCTGATACTAGGTCAGCTAACATAATTATATTTTTAGTTATTTATTTACATCAAAATATATTTGTACACCGAGCTATTACCAGAAAGCTTGTTCTGGTATGAAGCTGCGTATAACCGATGATAGGGGAATGAATTTAATATCAAAATCATCGTATCCACCCAATACAGGGCACGGGTCGGGGTAAGAGAAGGGGTTAAGGCCGTAGACCACGACGCTGGCCCAGTGCGGATTGGTGACTCCACATACCTTTGAGAACATTATAGAGAACTCTCAGGCATGCAGAGTTCCTCACGTTTTTCTTCACCGTTATAGCAAGTAATATTTTAATTTCTTAAAACGCACGGCGAACGGTCTCAAGACAGATTGCCGAGTTACAGTTAAAAAAGAAGGGTGAGGAAAAAATGCACAAACTTAGAAAAGTTAAAAGTGTGTGCTGGAATTCGAATTCGGTCCTCTGAAAGTGAAGCCGAAGTACTACCCACTGGGCTATCACTTCTCACGTGCTTTGATATACCTTGAAGTGGAAAAATTAAATATGAATTTACCTATGGCAAATATGCAAATGCTTTAAAAAAAATTATATACGATTTAGTTCTATCTATGTTTTAGTTTTTTTTTTTAACTTATCATCTATCACTTGAAACGTGTAGGTTTGTTTATACTATGTGCGTCGACTCATAATTTATGATTCACAATTATTGTTATTGAAATAACAACACGATGTATTCCCCTCACGGTCATCTAAGAATAATGTAACAATGCATAATTTATTCATATCTCTGATTATATAAACGCTGCACCAAATTGAAAACATAACAATATAATTATTGTTAGGCAAATTGAGGAAGATCATACAAAGCTGTAGTGATATGTGTTTATGGAATGCATTGTGTATTTCCATGTATACCTACCCGCATCATTAAATACTGGTACCGTATTATAATTCCTTTGCATTCAATTATACAATATTACTAGCGGTCCCTCGCGACTTCGACCGCGTAAAGTCAACCTTATAAGTTAGACATATATGTCTAACTTTTTAGATCGTTTTTTTAGAACTTTTATTGGGGAACAACTTTGTGATACATGATTTCATCGAGACTTTAACCGTTCAAGCAGCGCACGAAGCGGAAGCTCTAAAAAGAAAAAAAAAATCTGATTTTGAAAAATTCTCGGTGCATGCTTCTTCGATAAATGGGCTTATGATACCCTGAAATATTTTTTCAAATCCAACCAGTTCCTGAGATCATCACGTTCAAGTAAACATACAAACAAACACTTCAGCTTTATATATTAGTTCAAGATTAGTTATTATTCTTTTGTTGTAAAAAGCTTTAGATTTTTACATTATTTTTTTTTCTTTGACATTACAGATTTAAATCTGACACACAAAATAAAATTAATTTTGTATATTGAACATGCCCCGAATTAATATCATACAATCAAAGATGGTAGCGGGCTAACCTGTTAGCTCTTTTTCAGTTATATTAAACCCGTACCTATCCCTAATCAGTTTCATTGCGGCATCGTACCGGAACTCTTAATTGTTTGAGGAACTGCTTTGTCTGTAGTTACTAGCCACGGTCAAAGCCTTCAGCCAGACCAGACCAAACCAGAAAAGATATAGTTATTTTAATAAATAAATTTTCATGATCAATATCTGTGTTAGCGATTATTGAGGATAATCCTATGAATTATATGTGAGTGAAAACGCAAAGTATATCGCTCGTTACGAATAAATATTACCTCTTTCATAATAATGAGCACTACATCAGAAAACTAGTTTTATCTCTGCCAAACAATCTACGATGCACGTATCGGATTTCTTAACCGCAACGCCTATTTGGAATTCGTTCAAGAATTAAGATAGAGGAATGGCGTGGAAATATAGTAAGACAACCGTAAAATTCGAGTTTTGATTTCGTCTGCGGTTTGCAGCAAAAACTACCCGCGCGAAAGCATAGGATTATTATTGTTACAACTACTTTTACACCACATTAAGAATATACGCAAGAAAAACGAAAACATGAAGAAGATGTAGAATACAAAAGTTTGTATGTTGGCTGGGCCATGATTAATATTTAGGTGTACTATTATCGATCAATCAAATTTTGTTTGATGGGCTAAGGTCTGATGCATGATTCAAAATCACATCAATCTGTCGCTCTGCTAGAAAAAATTACAAACCAACGATGAAACATTTGCATTATTATTATAGCCTCTTTATTTCCATAAACAACATTTGCATTAATAAACTAAATTTACCTACGGCTACAATTGAAACACTATTAATTAGACACTTAGTCTCTGTAACCGAATTATTTTTCTCAATACATGTTGTTTTACGCAAACTACTATATGCTTATAAAAAAGTTATATTTTAGTAAGAAGAGATTACATTTATATAAAAACTTAGGTGGGAATAGTTCTTTTCAGTTTTGAGTGTCACTGTGAGCTTGCTTTAAGCAGTATTATTTTAATATTATTGACGCTCATGTCTCATAATTATAATCTTTATTTGAGGGACGTAAAGACAAATCATAACTGTCGTCATTTAATAAAACCAGTTAGTATTCGAGAGTATCCTTACTTTAGTTCTAAGTTGACGAAAAGAGTTCTCATAAACCACCGAACTATAACTAAGAAAACATGTGTATACCCATAGTTAGAACCTTTATTTCAAATATAGTTTCATTCAAACTGTGTGTACAGAATACTATTTAATCTTAAGGATACGTAAATCAAATTAAATGTACTTTTAATTTGACTATTATTCTCAACTTTAAATACAAAGCGCACCGTTATTACGTACTTATCTCACTCCACGGAAGTTACAAAGCTTAATTGATAAATATCGCGAGACGTAGGTGTAGCCTCGAGTGAATCAGCTAATTACCATTGTGACTAACTATATACGCGCCTTATAAGGAATCCTCTGTGGTATTACTATCAACAGTCAATAGCGCTGACAGCAAGTGTTGAATTTATTAATGACTAGCGGTTGCCCGTGCCTTCGTCCGCGTAGAATTTGTGATTTCCCGTGAGATTAAGAAATTTCTCACGGTAGCTTACGCCCAAGAAAGAATAGTACAGTTTATGCAAAATTTTGTTTCACAAATAGGCTGTAAAATGAATACTGTATGTAATGTTGCAAGGAATCCCGATGCAATAAAAACTACATATTAATGAAAAATTTCGCTCAAAATATATTTTACAAATCTCTATTTTACCATAAAAACTTTGTACATCGCATGTCACAGTTGCATGTTCTTTTGAAAAATTTGAAAATAAAATTTCCTATACAATCTATCATCCCCTAATCTACACCTCCAAGGATTGCTACTTGCTATTCAAAAATTGCTGACATAGTGCAACGGGGAGCACATTTTTTTACTACAAACATATAACTTTGCAGTACATACGATTAGTCAATTTGATTTTGTAATTTAAGTACGTATGCCTAGTATAATTGAGTATACCTATTTAAGAATCCTTTCAAGGAACATAATTCTAAGTACATAAATCTGGCATGCTGTTGATTGGTTGTTTTAAGACTACATTTCATATCCGGTTCTAAAAGCTATTAAACTTGAGCCGCAGTGTTCATGAATTGAAGAAACTGAAGCATCTTTTTTCGGTGATGGTGCAAGCGAGTGGGCCACATAGCCATTATCAAGCCGCGGAAGTCGGCTATCAATCAACGGCCACATAATGGAGATGTTGAACCCCTGTGACGCGTGCCGGAAGACAGCGATCCGACTATCGTGTCAAGGTTTTTACAGTCGTTACAACGGTTGCGAAACGATTATTGCAAAACAATCGGCTTGAACAGTTAGTTAGACGAATTCCCATGGTTCTTAGTGTTCAATGTCAACATAATATGGTCACAAAATATATAATATAGTATCGTCATTGTATATCCCATCACTGAAGTATTGATAAAAATATTGAAATGTCATGTTATCAATATTGCAGTTTGCAATAATTAAAATTGGTAGTTCCATGGTATTATACATCATTCGACTGTGATATTAAGTTTCCTTTTAATAAACACCCTATTCGAGCGCGTTGATTCACTCGAACGCACAGGAACGCTGTATTGTTTCCCTCTGCAGCCATGAAACCTGGACAGCCTTTTGTCAACACGACCATTGTTTGATATGTGCTAACAAAGGAGACTTATTTTTTACCATTCAACAAAATCTTAACAGATTAAGTCCCTTGTTGATTTTCGTTAACATCACTTACAACGTGCCTTGATGTATTCAACAACTGTTACCTACTAGGTACACATGGCCACTAATGTTATTTTAATAGATTCTGTTAAAGAATGTGTTTGCCTTTCATTGCCTTCGATTGTTTGTTGCTCACCGCCTGTTACGCAAGCTTTGTTGTGTCGTAACGTAGAGTTCAATGCACTTGTATTATTTTGTTTAATAGACACATGATTGAACCACTTACACAAGCTAGTTCTTTTGCTTTTTACCTTTCATATGATATTGTACTGTATTCCTAACTTTTCTTTTACATAAATTTCTTGATAATTATAAATGTTAGTTGAAATTAGTTTCGTGCTAGGTGTTGCTTCTCTTAATCTTAACTAGATCGTGATTTTTTCGCAATTCTTATAATCTGTTTTTTCCTTGTAGCTTGTTGCTGGTCACACTTATCTAACTGTTTTTTTATGCTGCCATCCTAACTTCTGGTGTAATTAATATATTCATAGAGTTTTTTTGCTACAAAACCAGTTATTGTTGTTGCTTGGGTACAATGTTAACTTCTTTTCTTAAAGACATTAGTTTAATTATTGGTTTCCGTGTAGCTTACTGTTGGTCTCAGACAATAATCTAGGCTCATTTGAAGGTTCTATAATTCTTTGTAGTTTGCTGCTAATATGACAAAAATCATATATGTTGATTCTAGACATACTCTTTTTGTGACCGTTTATTTAATTGATGGTCTAGTATAGCGTTTATTCGTGATTGGGCAACAAACTTCCACACACTCTAATGATAATAATAATAACGTTTAATTCAGATAAAAATCCATAGCTACAACGATAACAATTATCTTATTTAATATCTTCACAAATTTTCAAACAGTAATATTACTGTGATACAGTTTCATTTCTGCAGTCACCAATATTAACGATCGTTTTGTTCGCGTGACTAAACCAGTTAATCCATAATTAAGATTTCTTTGTCTTGAAAAACATAAGAAGAATAATTTTCAATCATAATAACACTCTTATAGCATGCGCATGATCGCTACAGGCCATAACGACTCTTATCATCGCTTATTGCCTTCATAACTCACACTTCGTACTTGAATTATATTGTCTTCATGTTATTTATTGGCGTTTTGTATTAAATTATTTATCCTATTCTATTAATATTAGTTCAACTCACGAATGTATGATAACAGTAATGGTTCATCGAACTCTGATGTATTTATTACACTCATGCGCCTCTTTGCTTTTGGCAAACCGTCAAGTGCCATGTAGTTCAAAATTAAATTGGTGAGATAACAAGTTTGACCCAGAAAAAATTGCAAACAAAATAAATACTTGGAACCAGAATCTTAATTGTGGATGAATTCGAGGTTGTGATTTGAATACAGATCATAAGTTAAGATAAAAATTAATATATTTTAAATAATTAATTAGGTATACAAGGTACATGAGCAGTAGCGTATTTAGGTAAGATACTGTTAACGTCTACAATTATAACTAGACAAAATACATTTTATTCGCTTACACTGCAACGTTTTCTAACAATGACAAATAACAACGCTCAACTCAAGCATTCGGTAGCAGAGTTAATGAATTACACTCCAGAGCAAGAAACAATTACTTACGATTACGAATGCTGTCAACAGTTACACAATAGGGCTAAAGTTCTTTAAACCACTTAAGGTTTAGTCAAACATGGCGATGACGTTCGTCTTGTGCGTTGACACAGTTTGTAATGAGTCACACGTCTGCAGCAGACGTATCGTCAGTTGGTTTGTTTAAAGTCTGCCCCACGCGGTTGTTTGACCTGGATCGTAACGGGTTAATGACTGGCCCTGACTTCTTAAATGCCCTGGGAATGGTTTTGTGAAACTTTTTCCTCAAGTTAAGTCGCAGTACAGAACACGACTGTTATAAATTGGACTTTTTAGAAGCAGTGTGTCCTTTTTATTTATATCGTAATTTTAAATTATCTAGACATTTCTTAGAAGATATTGAAAATAATTTAATATTGATTAAGCAAATAAAAAACAGATTGAACGTCGTTATATTCAAGGTACATACAAAAAAAAACCACAAGGCGGACGTACATCCAGACCATTCCTACAAGTTCCAATAATATTATAGAATATACATATTCTTCTTTTTTCCGTACTTTAAATGTTAACAAGCTAGTGCAAACCCTCTCGAGCACAAACATCTTCAATAATTAAGATAAGCGTAATGTTAGCTAGATGTAAACATTAATGTATTTTTATTCATAATAAACAGGTTTAAATTTAAAATTTAAGAAACAACATCCTGCTGTCTATCCTAGTTTTACTGACCATCTCGTTAGTGAATGAACTCTCGATCCTTTAATTACGGGGTCACCCTTTTTTATCATGTTTTCGAAGCTCATGTGGTTATTAAAATAAAGATAATTATTATCAATGCTGTTTAAAATAATGGTGCAAGCAGCCTACATAAAATTACGTACACGCCTATTAAATAGCTTCATAGTTCCATATGGATTTAAAGATTAATAACTTCACTTTGATGATAGCTGATGTATGAAGTTGCGATATAAAGGTTACCTATTTGATTTTACTCTGCCATTGCTAGGATCTTGGTTTCCAATTCAGTGGAGCACGAACGTTACAGCTTGACGATACAAAGGTTACAGTGGAGCACTATGGCTGCCAACCTAACTTGACCTTTAGAAGAATCGATACCACCCGCCCGTTTCATATCTAAAGAATTTTATATTGCCAGTTGTAAAATAATGAGCTTCGATTCTAGAAAGCTGATGATTGGCATTTCATATAACGTTTCGAATAAGCACGATTTTATTACTTTCTACGAAGTATTTTTAGATCTTGTTCTTTAATAACAGTGATCTGAAAATATGATGAGGGTTCGAAGGTTCATTGCGGTTTGACATGTTTATACAAGCTTTTGTTTAATTGCCATTAAATTTCAGTACGTTAAGGGTAAATATCGCAAGTACTTTATGAATCAGTTACTGTTATCGGTACCATAAAATATGGTACAGCTTCACATGTGATATTATAATAGACATAAATACTACGAAATTAATTTGACATAGGCCCACTGATATCAAGCTCTTCAGAATGAACTCAGTCAGTAGTAGGCTCATCACAGGAACAGATCCGCAGAAAACACGTAGTAACAGATATATGATGTTTTAAACAGTTAAAACATCATATATCTGTTACTACGTGTTTTCTTGCCTTATACGTCTCCAGGTATCATAACAATTTTATGTCACTTATGACTAATGTTATTATTATAATATTTGACCGTGAAAACAGCACATATGTACAATGAACCTACTGCTGAGTACTGACTCATTGTTATTGGACTGTGCGATGCAAATGATCGCTCCATGTAAAACGCTGTCACTGTGTAGGTTTGAATCTGGTAGGTATCATAATTAGAACTATTAAATAGTGCTAGGTACAATTGTATACAGTCTGTCCAGGGTGAGCCGGCAGAAGATACAAAATAGAAGTCATTTTGTTACCAGTAAGTTTGGTAACTTGGGTGAATAATGAAAGTTTTGATACGATATTGCATAAATGCGATAATGATTCTGATTTAATTTATTGAATAGTGATAACGACTAAGACACCAGTTATCACTGCATCATTCAAGTCCATACAGGACTAAAGTGTATCGAAAATACACCCGTATTTATATCAAAATGATGTGCCAAATAAAGATTATTTTTTTTTAAATACCCACCGGCACATTGTCATGAACATGGGCTTTGGGTCATATTTTAATTATTTCTTCGATAGTATTTAAGTATCATAATAATCTAATCAATTTAAATTAATATCTGGCAAGTATGAATTTATAGTTATGAAAAGTTTAATTATTGACCTACTTTATAAAATTACAGTAACAAAAGTTTATAATAAATAATTACTAGCTATTTTCGGTAGTTTGATGCTTTTTGTCTGAATATTTTGTACGTCTGAAGATCTAAAAGCGCGAAGGACCTTCTGGTGTCTGAAGTCGTTGCAGCTTAGAATTGATGTTTGACAGTAGGTTGTTCTTGTTTTGCATTTACACCATTAAAACTACAGGACCAAGCTAGAGCGTGCAAATTTAAATCTTTTAAACCACCAATTACAAGACACGCAAATTTAAAACAAGAGCTGTGATCGGTGGCATGCAGAACTTAAAATTCTACACCACTTTTTTGTACAAATAAAGGTAATCTTACTAACCTTGGTCTCTATATTTAGTTTCGATAACACAGTAGTATTGTATACTGTGACGTGAAAATTGACGGCGGATCTTTAGTTTCCCCGGGATACAAATCCGTTTCCAAGGTTCGAGTTATGTATTCCAAATTTAATTAAGGTTGGTGCAGGGATTGAGCCGAATCTAGGATAGGATACAATCGAATGTAGAATATTGATATTGAGTATGGATTGGTGTCGCTTAAATGCAGTTACAATTATATATTTCAAAAACCTCTGTGTCTGCATTAGTTAGGGACATGAAATTGCTGACCTATTTCTCAGGAAGGGTGACCAGAACCGAAAGGTGAACCTACATACATAACGACTTTAGGAGGCTTTAAATAGTCGCTTTCCCAGACTATGAATCTTGAAGTTACCCTACGTTATTAAAGTAGTTCTGTGGCGGCGTTTTGGGTGAAAACCGTTGTTTGTCATGGTCGCATTAGATGTCTTTACAAAAGCTTTGTCAGCTTAAGATAAGCAATAGTTAGCTTACTACGTACTGGTAATGGAGTTTATCTTTTACAGAAAACCCAATTCAAATTTTAAGTAGACCCGGGAATCGAATCCAGGCCCTCGTGAACATCAATGTGGCACTTACTGAATCAAATTTACCTGAATAAATGCACAAACACTCACGCTACATCCAGTAAAGCCTATTTGAATGTAACAATGCAATTTACCTATAAATTTGTTTCATTTCATCCCCACAGGGAGTAGATACATGCGGGATAGCAAATTACCAATTAATCTTACAAGGGCGGTGGGAAAAGTTTCAACATACTTTCGCGTTAGCGTGACCTATATCATTATAAGGGTGATGAAAATGACCTGAAAATCGCCGATCTTTTGTGCGGTAATCGTTATGCGGCAGAAATGGGTTATCCCAAATTAATATCGTTTGTGCTTTACGTTAATTCGACCATATTTTCTGTCAGTCATTCGCAGACCTAACATTGAATTTATGATAATAACGGTCTTTATTATTATCTCGAAATGTTATTGCCTGTTTTTCTTAACGCGCACTCGGAATATCGCCTAAGGGCTCATACGAGTATATTATAGAGACGCGGTGCAGTGTGCTTCGCGTTTTACGTGTTAAGCTGTTAACTTGAACATATTGCCGTGTATAACAGCATTTATTGTTAACTTTATGTAGGAAAGAGCCGAATAGTGAAACGAGCGAGCAAAGTAAACAGAAACAGCAACTCATAGACTTAGCAATGAGCTGATTATGCAATGAGATGTGCCGCCAATTGCTCGATGGTATCAATGTATACAGGCAATACAGGTTTCATAAGAATTCCAGTTGTATAGTGCGGCACGGCTGTGTTTCTTTTCTAAACTGTAATGTTTTTAGCGACGATAAAATGGCGTCAGGGAGCGAGTGAGGTAGTAGTTACTAGTTGGTATTATGAGGTTTAGGAATATTTAGTGCTGCAAGCATAAAGCCTTTTGTCCCTAAAGTGTCCATACATGAACAAAAAACAATAAACACCATCATTACTGCTTGGACTTGTAAAAGCTATTAAAACATAAATAATAGTCTAGTAATATAATTAGTACATACCTATTTGAAAATTTAATTTATGGCCATAAAAATATAACAACATTTAAAAAGACAATGGACAAAAATAAACTCGTTACTAGGCTTCATAAAATTGCCAATTCATTCAAGGGAAATAGTACTATCTTTCCAAAATACCGAATTAAATCTTTGTGATTTCCCTCAATAAGTCCATAGTTAGTTATATAAAGCGAAAAATCCTATTAAAATAATATTAAGGATTACTTTAACGATAAAAAAACAAGGGTATGAATTGCTCCAACTTTAAAGCTTAATATTAATTGAGTGTGAAATGGTGATAGCAAAAAAATACTAAGCCAAGTTTGTTGCTGGCTCTTCTGTTTAGGTTATCGTTGGCAAACGTAGTTATCACGATCACTTTACAACTATATGTATGAACGCTTCATAAGTGCCTGTGATAGGCCTACACGAATGAAGAATTATTGAATTTGAAATCTAAAATGTATTTATCACGTGGTCATTTAATCCTAATCACGTTTGAAAAGGGTAAATTAATGGTCGTTCTCATAGCTTATCACAAATCGTAAGGATCAAGAATTTTGCCAACTTGAAGTTGATGAAAGGAATGACCGCAAACTATCCAACCCTTTTCAACTTTGACATTGGAGTGGGAGAACTTCCAGTCACCCCCTATCCTTTGAACTTAATATCGCTGGTAATGCCTCCGCTTCAAGTTTGTTCTGAGGATTTGAATCTACGAAAGTAGTTACTACCATTTTGCTCGAAGTCTTAGTTACTGTTTGCTTATACAAAGCATAGTTGGAAACTATTTGCCGTTGAACTGTTAAATTCGACTTTATTTCGAGATTTGTGCTAACGGATTGTGATTTATAGCATTATTTCTTATTGTTCTTATTTCATATTAATGTATCATCTCCGCAGCCTATTAACACAGGCCTCCTCTCTCATAGGACAGCAGGTTTTAGAGCATGGACCCATCACGTTGCTCCAATACGGGTTGGTGGGCTATTTCTAAGTTTATTAATAAATTCAAATTCAAAATTCATTTATTTCTAGTAGGCCTAATATAAGCACTTTTGAAACGTCAAGTCTGTCTGTTTGTAGTGATTCTACCACCGGTTCGGAAGGCAGATTCTACCGAGAAGAAGCCGGCAAGAAACTCAGCAGTTGCTCTTTTCCAACATCAACAATTTACATATTGCATTTTAACATTCATTTTTCTATCTTGTGAGAGCTGAAAGCGGAGCCGGATGCTTCCAAGCAACCTTGTCATTAAGAAAATCATCAATTGTATAGTAACCTCGCTGTAATAAATTTGTTTTAACAAATTCTTTAAACTTGTGCATTGGCAGGTCCAAAATCACCTTAGGAATCATATTAAATTAAAAATAATTATTTATTAATAATAATTTTCATTTTTTCATTAATAACGACCCAGTGCTGGGCACATACCGCACAGGACACACTTTCACAGGAAATAGAGCTGAGCGTAGACCCTCTACGGTGCTTTAATCATGGTTTGATGGCTCCATTACTTGCTCCTATATTATTGTCTACTTACCAAGTTGGAAGTTAATAGGTATAAGAAACATTTTAATTAATATTTATTAACACAATGAAGTTCAGAAACTTAAGCTCTACTGCAACGAACTTGAAGCCTTGTAGGAAAAATTGTTTACGAAACTTCAATAACATTTCAAAAGAGTTCTATAATGATACTCCACTTGACCTGGTCTTTGAATTTCATGTTTCGCTTATTCTTGGTAGGGCATCGTCTACTTTTGATTTTTGATTACCGTTTATATTTAGTGAAATTTAAGAACTTTTTTGTTGACTGTTGTATTTCTGGTGCATTTAATTGTCGAGCGCGGTGATCGTAGACGTGGTAGAGCTTACTAGTTCGATCCCTGGCAGGTGTAATGTGGAAAATTATGATTTATGAATTTATCTGGTATAGTCTGGTCGGAGGCTTCAGCCGTGGTTAGTTACCCTACCGAAAAAGACGTGCTGCCGAACTATTTAGCTTTTCGGTACGATGCCGATAGAAACCGATTGGGGGACTTGCCATATTCAAAGCATTTTTACTCCATATTCCTAGTATTTCAGACTACAGCAACACAACTAGGTGATATTGCAGTCAATTGCTGGAAATTAAATAAATGCAAAAATAAGTTAGTAGATACACTCCCAAACCTTCACATATTATAAACTTATTTTTTTATATGTTAGTAAAAGCACTTCCATTTTATTGCGTAAATCTTAGAATTTCTCATATTTTGCTTCACTTACCGCCTACGGTATTCAGGGTATACGAATTGATATTGGCGTCTGATAACTTTAAATTATGTTTCGAAGACCGATATCGAGTTGGAAAGGAAGCCTTCGTACTTACCTACTTTGCACTCGAGATTGGTAGAAACCAATATTGCAGTCGATACTAATGCGAAGTCGAGAGTTCTCGTTGAATATTGGTAAATACCGAGAATACGATATCACGTATCAAATTTGCAAATAGATTAAATTGAGAGCGGTGAGGGCTTGCTAATATGAAAAAAAACCCAAGTTGTGGGAAGGTCTATATTATTTACACAACTGTTCCACTGTTGTTTTTCAGTTGTATTTATCTTCTTTTTTTTTTTACACCAAAAAAAAAATGGTTACTAAGATGACTGATTAATATTTTTATGAATAATATACCTAAATACTTATAATACACGGATACTGAAAAACATTCATGTTCATCACACAAATATTTTCCAGTTGTGGGACTCGTTCAGATAGCAGGTCGCTGCAAACTGCGTCAATCTACCTTCAAGTTGTTGAAGTGTTACAACAAATCTTCACACCAGCCAGTATACTTAAAGAAGAAATTACACACTCAACGATCTAACATTATTCAGTTCGAGATGAAAGAATATATTCAACTTTCGATATTCACACCTCCTTGAGATATCTTTCCTATATATGGCTTTGCAGATCTAAATATCAAAAAGTTTGTTAATCCTAATGGTGGTTGTTGAGGCAGTGACCACAAACTACGCAGACAGTCCGCTTATAACTTTGATATCGGCGTTAGGGAACTTTGAGCTATGGCACTTTCCTTGGAACTTTGGGCCTTTAAAGGTTACGTACTACGTTTCGGGTGGAAATGGGAGCTTACTTCGATATTCTCCATTTGAAGAATAAAGAGCTCTTTATTCTCCACGTTACAGGTTCATCATTAATAGCAAGGGGAGGGTTTGCCCATAATCACCTGCGCGCCGGACACCAGATGGGTTGGTGATCACAGTTAATGGTAGTATAGCACAGAGGACGCTGCTACCGCTAAGGGGTGGTGATAACTGTATTCTGCCGTTACCACACGACACGTTATAGGTTACGGCGCGGAAATTGGCCGTCCCGTGCCTCGAAGAACACACTAAGTCATCGATGCCGTAACTTTTAATAATAATGTTCAAGTACCTACAAATTCAAATTTGTAACTTAAACCCACCGACCTACATTTGAGCCGCGTGGTAAGCTGATACGGGCATATGACGCTGAGATGGTACTTTCTATTCTGGGAAAGGTACCAAACGTTCAGTGGCGTGCACAGGGTTTTTGACCAGGGTATGCATAAAGCAGGTATGCATAAAGCAGGTGCTTGGCATAAAATGGAAATACGAGTTAAATAAAATAATTTGGGTATGCAGTGCTTTTGTGCATTTATGAAGTGCACGCCACTGCAAACGTTTAACGCGGGGTTTTTTAAAAACAACTAGCGCGATTGACAGTATTAACTGATTGATATTGTAGGTCAGTCTAAGTGATTTAATAGTAGTCGCCCCACCCTTAGAATCAGTAACATAATTTAGAAAAGGTTTAACAATCTCTGGAAGATCACAGACATCCGAAAGACGACCCTACTCCTTTAAAATTGTTTTCAAAGATTATAAAGTTAGTGAATAAATTATTTGTTTGTAATCAAAAAGGGTGTATCGCGCCAAAGTTGTTCATAAATTATGAAGCGGAGAGATGCCCCCGTAATTGGACTCTATCAATAAAAAAGTGTTAAAGTTGTTATCTGAACTTGTACCTACTTCATCATCATCATCGTCATATCAACCTATTACCGGCCCACTACAGGGTACGGTACCCCTTCTCAGTATTGGAGTAGACACTCCAATACTGAAAAGGGGTTAAGGCCGTAGTCCACCACGCTGGCCCAGTGCTGATTAGTTGACGTTTCTAGTTAGTTATTGTCAATAAATAACTAGACTGTCTAACAAACATCACATGCCAAGAGTCTTGTAATATAGGCGTTATGTTTAGCAGTGACACGGGTCACTGCTAAACACTGCCTCCTCTCTCATACGGTTTTAGAGCATAGACCCACTACGCTGCTCCAATGTGGGCTGGTGGGCAAATGAGTTAAAAAATATGCTTATTACATGAGTAATTCAGTAAAAGTGAAGCTGTTAGTGAAGGCCGGGCTCGTCCGGGGAAGTACCTACTACCGTCATACAGCTTTGCTGTGTTCTCGTATGGAGGGCGAGGTTGTAGGTATAATTACAGGCATATAAAGCTTAACCCCTACGCCTTAGGTTGATGGACATAGGACGGCATGGGTTGATGGACATAGGACGATATAGGTTGATGGACATAGGATGACACTTTGCAGGTTTTGCTTTGTTTCTTGCGTTCCTTGCGTAGTGATGCTCTGTTTTTAGGCAATGATTTTCCATTCTTAGCCACTTGATTGGTCCGATAATAAATACTGTAAAAAAACATAAACTCTCAACCGATTAAGATAAATCAAATCAAAAAAAGATAAATCAATTAATTGGAGAAAGCGCTCAGGCCGCGAATGCCAGATAGTCGCAGGTTCAAATCCTGTCGGTTCCGAAATTTTTTATAGGCATTTTAAATTTATAAAAATTGATAAATCAAATCAACTTACTGCTATACAAATTTGATCAGAATCGAGATACAATCGCGAATTTCGCGATGCCGAGGGCCAAACGCTTGTTTACCGTAATAGTATAATTAACATACTATTAGTAACCCACCGCTGGGCAAAGGCAAATTAACTCTTTGGTGCGAGCGATATGGAAATTAGTTTAATCATGCTGCTCCACTGAGTTTATGGGAAAACTAAATAGATCCTCGTGCGACATCGCCGCTTTCAGTGGCTGAATTAGCAACTGTAGCTAATGTATTGGCAATGCAAGGCTATGGTATCATGGTGAGCGACTGAATCGCGACGGTCGTTAGTTATTTTAAGGGGATTTGATTATTTTTCGAAATCAAGGCGCACGATGACGAATTTAGGTATCGCCGTCAACTGAAATCTATGTCATATTTTACATGCATTGTACACATCAAAAGTGCCATCTATGTGCCTATTTGAGTACAGAAATATTTGACTTTTACTTTGACTTTAATGAAAGTTGTATGGATCTCTACCCCTAGACGAAAGAAAATTTTCAGTTACATAGTACCCCAAAGTGTCACATATTTGGAGGTAGAGGATTGGAAGAGGAGAGTCATATGAGGACAACGACTAACGACAATCAATCAAAATAGCATTAATTCAAGTGTTTACATGTAATTTTGAGCAAGGTTGTTCAGTTTTGATACGCATTTACCCTAATCAAATTAATAACCCAAACTAATAGTAATGACTTAAAATCACATTTAAACACGTGTATGTGTTTGTGCGTACGAACGTACGTGTGTAAACACAGGAGATTGTTTCGTTGTCACTGCGTATTTTTAAATGAAAACCTCGTACTATTGTTGTTAAATTATGGTGCGAAACAAAAGATTTTAGGTATCATGAAACCCAATACCTCATCGGCATAGTGGCAACTAAGCCAGCATTGTACCTACGTGTCACCCAAAATTAGCCCTTGACTGCAGTCTCACCTGGTGGTAAGAGATGATGAGGTGGCAGCGGGCTAACCTGGTAAGGGTACGACAGTTATATCCTGACGGCCGAGTGGCGCAGTGGGCAGAGACCCTGCTTTCTGAGTCAAAGGTCGTGGGTTCGATTCCCACAACTGGAAAATGTTTGTGTGCTGAACATGATTGTTAGCTTGGTAATAATGACTATAAAAAAATAGATAGATAAAGTCTTTATTGCACAAATTAAAAGCGTAAACAAGAAATAACAAAACAATAAAAATATATACTCGTATATAAGATGCGCAAAGACGGTCTTATCGCTTTAAGCGATCTCCTCCAGACAACCCTTTATGGTAGAGAATTAGGTTAGGGAAAACGGGATAGTGCAAACAGTGATACAATTAAGTAGGGAGAGTGGACTTTGAGGATAATATAAAATGGAGAACAAAAGTGAAAGAGCGTGCAAGTTTCTACGGGATCTTATTGGTAGACACTTCAACTGAGCACGATAGTGTGACACATGATAAAACTTTCGTAGGCCAAAGATGAACCGTACGCATACAAAAGTTATGTTGCAATAATATATATATTTACGTATGTAATACATATACCTAGTTCGGATTCATGTGGATTGGAAACTCCCTTAGTTTGGAAGCAAAAAATCCTGTAACCATATCTAACTGCGACACATAGAAACAATATTTCCGCTCGTGGAACCCCGAGTTTAGGCTCCACGATTAGTTGATTGACAGATTGGATCGGTTAATGGAGTCAATTTGTATTCATACTGACGCTACGACAAAAACGACAGTTGAATTATTGTAAGCGTGTGTTCAAATATAGTATAAGATTTATATAACTTTATAATGTTATATCTACTTACATATTATTGGGTTTACAATTTACAAGTATGCCATGTTCGTAACAGATTACGTATTGAGATAGAATTTCTTTTCTGTAAATAGTTTAATTTGATTTAGAACGCCCAGCGCCTTAAATTATCTGTCAGACTATGTGATGTACAGTCAAAAAAGGTCGAAATTCGATTTTAATAACCGTTTTATGCTTTAGCATAACGCAACTACCTTATGCCCATATCTTCGTAATAGGAAACTTTATGTACCTATTGATATAAGTAGTGAAACTAACTTCTGTGTATTCGTTGTTTTCTCCCGTCAGCCTTCATTAATTTTACGTTTTCGAGTCTTTTCGCTTCGAGCTAATGAGCTCCGAAAGGCAATTTTTTTCTCAAAAAACTGCTGAACTGCTGCTGTTCCGAGTTGCTAAAGTTTTTTAAACATTTAGAACTTTAATTTACGATCAGTTCATTAAAATTTGTAATTAACTTAAGAGTTTAACGCTACTTATATTTTACTACTAGCTGACCCGCGCAACTTCGTCTGCACCAAATCAGTTACTACAGGTTTGAATATCTTAAAAAAACCTCTATCCTATATCTACCAGGTCCAGTTTTATATCCAAGCTATATTCATCCATAAATCCATCCTCACAAACGTTCGCATTTTTAATATTAGTAGGATGATACGCATGGTGTCGATCGTTGTCCCACATGCCTTGCGACTTGCTGTTATCTGTGAAGAGTTGTCCTTTATCGCCGACAAAAGTTATCAGATCTTTATTAGACAATACATGGTTCATAGTATACACTTTCAAATAAAAAAAGAATTATTAAAATCGGTTAAAATTTAACGCGTTTAAATTAAATGTATCCTATATGTTGACCCTGAATATCAGCTACCACATACCAAATTTTATATGAATCCGTTAAGTATTCCCGGACAGACAGACAGACAGACAGACAGACAAAAATTAAATTAAAATCTGTTTTGGTCTCAGTATCGATTAAGCAACCGGTCAAAATTTTCAAAAAATATTATAGATAGATTATAACATAACAAGGGCATGATAGACTGACATTTGAAACGTTATTCATTATGAAAAATCCAACAATGTTCTGAATTAACAAGACTTATACACAAAGGCACTTAAACTTTTTACTAACTATTATGTCAAGTGCCTTTACCACATTTTCCATTAGTATAGTGGACCGAAATTGTTTCCCAGATAATCCGACAGTCGTTTGTTTTCCCAAACATCCGACTGATTATTTAGTTTGACACTGCGTTCAACAACAGACGTACAGTGGCGTGCACTTCATACATTCATAAAAGCATCGTCTACCCTTAAGTTTTTATATAAACGTTTGAGTAAAGCTTATTAAATTTGACTGATAAAGGCTATTATTTTTTCTTTAAGCTTAGTATTAAATGATTTGAGAAGAATATAAAAGTGTTTTGGAACAGCCCATTTCCCCATTTGCACTGTTTTCCGAAAAAGGCCCATTTTCCCAAACAGGCCCATTTGCCCATTTGCACTGTTTTCCCAAACAAGGCGTAATCACATAGCGTCACACCGCGCCTAAACCGCAGATACTGATGTTAATGTCACATTCAGCTTATAATTTGTCCCACTGAATGGGTATTATTATCCTAGCCCCGCCTTAATATACGATACTATTAATAAACGAGTAATTCTTCTAGTTTTCGAGTTTGACGACTTACTGGCGCAGTGGGCAGCGACCCTGCTTTCTGAGTCCAACGCCGTGTGTTCGATTCCCACAGCTGGAAAATGTTTGTGTGATGAACATGATTGTTTTTCAGTGTCTGGGTGTTTATCTGTATATTATAAGTATTTATGTAAATATATATTTAATCATTAGCTATCTCAGTGCCCATATCTCAAGCTACGCTTTCCATGGGGCTAGATGTCGATGTGTGTATTGTCGTAGTAGTATATTTATTTTATTTATTTATAATTCTTTTAGGATTCAAAGTTCTGTCTGACTTATAAATCAAAGCACTGCCTTAACCGGCTGGGGTCAGAATTTTGAAATTGCGACAGTATAAGTTGGGTTCAAACGTGTATACGTGTAAAGTGGGTATTTACCCACTAAGAAAGGATTTCTTGAAATCCCAACCAAGAGAGAGATAATTAAATAGGGGGTTAAACTTTGGTTGAGAGTTCATAATTTTTCAAGTTATATTCCATTAAACTTGGTATTTGGGGCTTCCGATATTCGATAGGTTTTGCAAAATTGTACCCCCAAATGACCAAATAAGTATGTATTATTATCCCCTATTCGGTAGCGTATAACGTATAACGACCGTAAGACACCATGAGTTATATTGGCATCGTCAGAGCCTCATTATATTATTTATTGAAAACCATTCATTAATTAAATATAAATGATTGGCACATTCGTTAAAAGCTAATCAGTTTGCTAAAATTTCGGGCACCAACTTATCAAAATTATATTTATTTACCCACTTCACGAAATTACTGTAACACTAGACTTGTTTTAAATTTCTTTAATAACTTCTTTTTTTGTTCTATCCTTATGCTTCGGTCGTAAAATGAGTGCAACTCTCCATAATGGCGTCACCGTTGAGACATATTGACGCCAATTTTTTTTGTCTATATATAAAATAAAGGCAACATTGATCTCTACCTTTCACACTTACGCAACCTATTACATTAGGAATTACTATAAACTATGATCTTGTGAGATGTTTTGATCGTGCCTTGGGTAGGGAAGTACCGGCACAATTTACTGCCAAGCGATTCTCTACATATACTATACAGCCTAGAAAGCGATCAAGGGGTAAATATGGGACAAAAAATCCGCCAAGATGGTTAAGTTGGTTACTGAAAAAGAGGAGGACCATGTTCGACAGTGCGACATTAATTAGTTGATGATGATGATAGAAAACACAAAATGCCTGTCTCATCATGTCGTAATACGAGTTATAGCTAAGTACATTATGGCATAAGTAATTAAAAATTATTTACAACATATTTTACGAGTTCTCGTTGCTTTCACCTCACTACTTCAAATTTACAAATTGCAATAACGTTAATTACATAAAGGTTACATTATATTTCGTACACACAAAAGGGTAGCCATGTTTGTACATGGCTTCGAATATAATACAAAGGCAGTCAAATCAAATTATGCTTGCCTCTGTAAAAGCTTTGTCATTTTCTATTTGTAGTGGAAGAAAATTGGACTTGAAGTGGTTGGACGGAAACATAATCCGGCATCGCTTTGTTTTCGTAAACCAGGCATAATTACTTAGCGTACATAACAGCATCTACATACATGCCAACTTCGAATTCCAACTGAAGTCGACTGAAGTTGACAGTGGCTATGCTGTTTAGTCTGGACAATTCATCTTTTGTATATTAGTACTACTGTTTGGATGTCATACTCGTATGATGAGGAGCAAAACAGAAAAATGGGCTATGGATATAACCGAATGGTGTCCCAGTAGTGTTGCCCAAATGCAAGAACAAGACGAGACTTAGCCAGTCTTGGTCTTGGTCTTGCGCCAATACACCTGGTCTTGGTCTTGGTTTTGGTCTTGCGCTCCCAGTCTTGGTCTTGGTCTTGGTCTTGCAGCAAGAGTCTTGCAAGTCTTGCAATTACCTATTAGTCTGTTACTATTTATTAAAGTTTACTTTAAATCTTAGAAAAACGTATTAGAATTGGAACATTGTGAGCTTGAATTAACATAGCCATAGTAAAGATCAAGCAGATTAATAAATAACTGAAGATTTGATAAGAAATTCGAAAAATCAACTGACCTATATGTCGTTTTCCATGGAAGTAACTGTTTCTTAATAAACATTTATGATTTATAAGCTTACATTTGCTAAAACATGTAAAAAAACAAATTAATTACAATAACTTGACTGTATTTTAAAGAACTATACTTATCTGTCTAGAAAGAGATTGAACCCTCAACTTATAAGAAATTTAATAAAAGAGTTTTACGATTTATCATTTATTTGAATAAAAAATAAAATACAACACAAATCAACAGCTTTATCATTAGGTTATGATACTTTATATCAATTCTTTTGACCAAGAATTAATACAAAGTAACCATCTGGCTGACTCATCACTTAACCTATTTCTATGTTTTCTAATTACTAATGATGCTTTAGAAAATAACCTCTCAGCAGGTACTGAAGTTGCAGGTATTGAGAGAAAATCACGGGCCATTTTCGATAAAATCGGATACTCTGTCTCATGCGTCCTCCACCAATCTAAAATGTCTTCCGAGCTGGCAGTTCTTGGTTTTCTCAGGTACTACTCCAACTCGTCTATCACTAAGCCTTGAAGACAAGATCCAGATGACGTCGAGGGACATTCATAGAGTTTATCAAAGTCTATTACGTCTTCATCTTCATCACATACTTTATTGTCTTTTTCTGGTAATTCCAGAGATTTGTTCAGTGAGTGTAGACTTTTATATTCTTCATAAAGTTCATTGAACTTGCGCAGACTTTCTGTTTTAAGTTGCTTCCCCCACATTGTCAGGTCAAAAGTCTGAGCCTTATGCCTTGGGTCTAAAATTAAAGAAGTACAATAAATCCAGTTGCTCTTCTTGTAATGTTTAAGCATTTTGTCTCGAGCTGCTTGGAAAGCTAGAATGAGCCTTTCATCCACTTCAGATCGATTAGGTTTCTCATCTAACTGTTTTACCATGGATTCAATTTTATCTAGCAAGAGATTAAATGATACAATGACTAGCGGTAACGTAACATATTTGTCTCCACCAAGTTTTGTACTTAAAAGTTTAAAGTTTATTAGAAATTTATGTAATTTTTCGAGTACCTGCCATTCATTAGCTGTGATTTGAAAATCATTCAATTCGGTGACAGAACTGCACAATATGTCAATGCCCGCTCTCACTTTTAAACCAAATCCAATCATATCATGTGTGGAATTCCATCTCGTTGGACAGTCAAGAATGGCATTTAGATTTGATGGCACGCCAGCTGCTTCACAAGCAGACTGAAACTTCTTCTTCACTATCTCACTTCTTTTTATTTTACTGGAAATACTGCGTAACTTTGTTACAGATGTACGCGAGTCAGCAATATTTGGTGCAGATTCTTCATCTTCCTCATCCTCAGTTTCGTCTGCATAGTCTTCGTACTGCTGATCTTGCGCGTTAGTGTCAGACTCACAGTGTAATGCTAAGGTCTTTAATAAATCTTGTACACCAAGGTTTAAAATGTGAGCAAAGCACCGGAAATGTTGATTGTCTGAATCAAAGTGTGGCGGCAGCTGTTTGCCCAGTTCATACATAAATTTGGTATTTGCAGTTGCGTTGTCGACCGTGATACCTTGTATTTTATCAATTATGCCATATTCCAATAAACATTCATGGAAAATCGTTGCAATATCTTCCCCAGTATGTCGACCGCGTGATGGTATAAAATCAAGAACTACAGATCGATACTTCCATTCGTTGTCTATATAATGAATAGTAACCCCGTAGTAACTCCTACCAGCAATTGACGTCCACCCATCAATGGTAAACGACATTTTAGATGATAATGGTTGAAGTCGTTCCTTGAGATTCAATTGGAGCTCTTCAAATCGCTCTTTGACTTTCCTTCTAAGTGTAGACCTTTTAGGAAACACCATATTAGGGCAAATACGTCGAAAATATACTTGTGTAGCTTCGTCATCGAAAAATGAGAAGGGAAGATATTTTTTCACCACCCAATCAACTGTAGCTGTCGTGATGTTGTCACTGCTGTTTTCCGACTGAAACAAAACAATAAATCTTGTGTTATTATTTAAAACATACTAGGTTTGAGCGTATAAGAGGAGGAGGTTTGTTGTTGTTAAATCGAGAAAATCGTTAAATTGATATTTGTTATATTAAGGTTGCACTGTACTGTAATTTACCAAAATAAAGTACTTAGTTGTTACTGGCCGATTAAATGAAAATATGGGTGTTTATAAAAAATATTTAAGACGATAATTACATACTTAATATGTCGCACCCCTAGATGAAAACACCACTAACTCAAAAATACTTACGTAAGTTAATGGCGTTTTTGAAAGTATCGCATGAATAGCTACGCGGAGTTAAAATTCTTTTAACTGTTAAAAAAATATTCTTACCTGTCCACTTCTTCCAGCGGTTACTAAAAAGCTTGTGATATCTCCACTTAATTTTGGTTTAACAGGAAGAAATATTTCTGATTCCTTTTTGTGGAAAGACATTAGATGTTTCCTTAAGCCTGAAGTGTTTCTGTTTTTCATTTTTATTTCAATCTTTTTATGTTGGCACAATTTACACAAGGCAGTTTGGGATGCATGAATTATTTCGAAAAACTCCTCAAATTTGCTTTTGGGTCTTTTAGATCTGTGACTCAAACTCTCGTTACTCGGACTAGAATAATTTGAATCTTCGTCACTCATATTAAATTGTACACGTGATACGTTTTTAGAAAACAACGAGAATTAGTAAAAACAATTATTAAGTTAGAATCGAAGCACAGCTCAATTGGAAATGACTGGAATTAAAATAATTCCTTCATTTATAGTACGTTTCCTTGCTTTTTACCGCGCCGCCTCGCCACGTGCCGGCTCTATGAAAAGGATGCCGCCGCAAATCGAACGATGCCGCGTGCGGCGTACAAACACACACTAAATATTACCTACTTGTACAGACGCGACCCGTGAATAAAATATATGTAAAGAATTAGTGCCAATCACTATTCTTTACATATAAGTGAATGTTTTGGCGTGCATCTATACTAATATTATAAAGCTGAAGAGTTCGTTTGTATGTTTGATGACAGAAGTTTTAAAATAAATAAATAAATCCTGAACGTCACTATACCTCCAAAGTTACTATTCCTCGTGGACGAAGTCGCGGGCACAGCTAGTAAATACTTACTCTCATCATCTCTCTCAGAGATATTCGAACACTTTTTTGCTATTTTTTCTTGTAAAAACTTAAGAAATATAATGACTAAATGTACAATAATAGTACCTAAGTAATTAGTTTAAAACCATATAAGTAATCAATATTATAATTACTTACTAGAATGAATTATTATGACATCTACTACCTATCCTCACCATTTTATCCTAATCATAATACTACTTGCGTGATCAGTATAATGTATTCATTTTCATTCTAAGCACTCTGAAACTTATTTATTATTTGGAACACCTGTAGGTACTCTTAAAATTCGAAATTATTTTGCATGAATAGTGTCAAATGTTATGATTTCGGCGCGGCGGCAACGATTGTTTTAGATTTCAAAAGAAGCCGCCGGCGCGTGTATCATAACCATGTACTTCCGAAAAGCGGCAAATTTCTTTGAGAAGTAAGTACAAAACCTTTGATGCCGCATTATCAAAGTGCCGATGGTTAAAACATAACTATGCATGCACTCAGTTTGATTTTAATAGATATTTTTTTATTCGCTATGTTTATGGTATTAGTCGTAATGCGCATAGGTCCAGTTTTTCATATTCTTTGATATAGTTTTTTGCGTCTCATAGAATTCCTAAGCGTACCTACCTACCTATACACCGAACTGTTACACCTAACTACTCCGTGAAATAGCGCTAAGTCCTAGCTGCAAGACGCAAGAGTCTTGCAGGCTATGTCTTGTTCTTGCTCAAGTCTTGCACGGTCAGTCTTGGTCTTGGTCTTGCTAAAAATACGCGGTCTTGTTCTTGGTCTTGGTCTTGCAAAAACGCAAGAACAAGACCAAGACTGCAAGACCAAGACTGAATTTGGGCAACACTAGACATCAAAATAAAAGCAAGAAAGTGAGGCAGCGTGTTAGATGGGAGTATGATATTAGGAAGATGGCTATTACATGGACGAGGATGACCTATAATAGGAAAGTGTGGCAAGCTCTAGGGGAGGCCTTTGCGGAAATGCAAGACAATCTTAAAACCGGTGTCAATTAGACTATTAATATTTAAGTTTATTATTAAGTAAATTTAGATTAGGATAACTTTCATTATTATTTTTTGTAAGAATGTTCAATAAAGGCTATTATTATTACTACTGTTTGGAAAAGTGACGTTAAGTTTATAACCATCTACATGTATGTTTCATGTATAAATCTTAGTCATTATTATAAAACTGTTAGGAATGCTATGGTCGGGTAATGTGGTTTACAAGGCATGTACAATTCAAGCGTCCCCAAGAAGTAGATAGCGCGAAAATCGGAGGGGTGTGGGGGTTGTGATTATATAAATAACATAGGTTTCAGTAAATTGGTGAAATAGTCAGATTGGTAAGGGTTGGGAGAAAGCTGCTTCTGACCGCCTCCAATAGAGAAGTTATCCACCACCAGCAACCCATGTAGTGTATATGAGTACAGACCTAGAACAGTCTTCGATCCCAATGTCGAAGGAAAACAGGAAGAAAAAAAAAGGAACGACCTAGAGTTATGATGGTGACATGTATAATACACTAAAATAGGAAACAGCATAAGCTTAAACTCTGGCATACCCATTTCAGGTTAACGCAATTCCTTCTTAGACTGTGACCTTATATTCCATCATGAGAAATTGCAGTTACGCGCTTTTGGCAACTTGATGGAAGAGTTTAGTAAACTCTTCCATCGAATTGCCAAAATCGAAGGGGCAATCGGACAGCTGGTCAAGTACAAAAATCCAGTGCACGCCACAAACAAATCAACTTTCAACATAAGTTTGACGTTGAAAATTTGCAAGGTAAATCAGGCAGTCGGTGTAGTGTGTGGTTTAAGCAATTTGCTTGCGTGTTCTGTATCCAACCGCGCCTAGCCTCTGATGTGAATGTCACATCCAGAAAGGTTCACAAATTTGGTTCCGTTTAATTGTACTAGCAGTTGACCGCGGTTTCACACGCTTTAAATTTGGTTTGACGGACCGAGGTGGTTTTCCTTTTCGGTAATCTACATCATTTTAAATTTATTTTCCGTTTTAATTTTATATCATCACTATTCTTTGTATAGTATTGCAGGTATTAAGTTTTAAATTTTGCTTTGTTATTTGATTAGCTTTTAGTTTATCTTAATTAAGCATGCTGTGGTCATTTCTAGAAGGTTTCAATCTCCTGTCTTTCTGTTTTATTTATGTCATTCTCTCGATAACGTCATTGGTTGTTACCAGTTTAATGATCCAATAAAAAAGAAAAAAAAAATCATTTCACTACTCTTTAACTCTTTTACCTTTTTGTGACCAGAGTTCGTACAGGGGAATACCTAATATTGCCGTGCTTATTTTTTGCCGCCAAGCAGCAGTGCTGTGTTTAGGCCTGCAGGGGGTGTTTGCCAAGGTAAATTACAGGCACCTGAGGCGGGACTTTGTAGAATCGATGCATGCCCTGTGAAGTGTTTCTCTATTTATAAACGGTAGTTTTCTACTTAACACTAAGTAATCTGCGTGATCCATTTTCCATAGATAAAATTGTATGCACGCATCAAAAATAGCTCAACTGGAGTAGATAATTTTTTTTTCTGTTTGAAAATTGGGTTCTGTTCGGGCGGCCAACCATGCCAATCGTTATTCTTGTTTTGCTTCTACAATTTGTCAGAGAGGTTAAAGTTTATGATTACGACTCCGCTCTTAAAGTTATGGAATGGATGTTATCTTACATCTTAAACGTTCCTTAATAAACAGGAAATATAATGCAAAAAAATAATAATTGGAGAGGCACTTTCTGCGATTTGCATGTTTAAACCCTTTAAAGTATAAATTGGTTGAAATAGAAATAAACCACAAATTGTAGTGTAGAATATTGCGAACTACAAAAATACTATGTAACTATTAGGACTTAATATAACAGCAGTTGTAAGATATTCCAATTGCTTCAAATAAGTTACGCATCGAGTTCGCATACGATCAAGTAGTTTAGCGTCTGGATAGTTTGTAAGCGTAAATAAGTTTTATTGCATAAATTGTTCGTTATTATTTATGCAATGAATATCTAATGAATGCATAACTTTATCAATACGTAATAGTTAATGTTTGTGGTTGTTACTGCTGGTACACGTAATGCTTGCGTGAGGAGTGGGGTCCAGCACGTAGAAACTTTTTGGATCCATGTCTTTGTTATAAGTTTTGTACAGACTTAAAGGTCGGAGCGAGATATAAATAAATAAATTTACTATAATCTAGACGGCTATTTATGATCAGTAACTTTTTAACATCGAAAAAGTCCAAGAAATCAAGATCTAGGATAAGAAATGCGAAACGTACCGTTTCAAATGCAACGAGGAGGTTAAGAGGAAGGTGAAACGTTTCTTATGACGTTGAAGAGCAATCTCGCCGATGCATTACCCGGCAGTTGCATAAGCTTGTTGGCTCTTTTCAGTTTTTGTTGTAAAGTAGAATCATTTTTGTTGCAAATAGCTATGGCATACATTAATGTGGTGATGAGGTTATTCTTTTTCGGTTACTGAACTTGGGTGTGCGAGGCCAATCATAGTATATACGACTAATTTGACTGACCGCTGGGTATCTCCAAAAGTTTCAGGATTAATTACAATACCATTAAATAGATGATGAATGTTTATTTATAAGAGCATGCTAAACGGTACCACATCTTTTGAGAAATGCCTAATTATTATACCTAATAAGTAAAATGACTTTTGAAAATTTTATCCCTAATAGGATTGAATGGGCGAAAGATTTTGTGAAGGTTCTTCCGTTAACAGAAATATAAATTTGTTTGTTGTTCCCATAAATTTGGTTCAAAGTAGCGCCGATCGTGACGAAAATCGGCACAGATGTACCACGCACGTGGGAGCTGGACATACTCGTAGTTTACTTATCATCTCGGATAAACACCCAGGTGTCATTTACGCATCATTTAAAAAAAATACATATGTAAGGTTTAACCGTTAACCCAATCTTGACGCAAATAAAGATACTTTGCATCCTAATTATATTTTCTAATGCAGTAATGATAAATGGTTTCTTCGGTTTTGGTTTAAACGCGAAGGTGTTCGCGGGCTACAGTTCAGTTGCAAGTATATCATTATGTCAACTTACAAAACAATGTTATAATTTTGTTAAAAAATAATTCTACTATTGTCATTGCAAAAAAGATACGTTTTACGTGGAATTTGTCAAAAACCGCAACAGACGCGGATGGAGTAGCGGGCAACAGCTAGTGATATATAAATAAGATAAAATATGGTTTAAAATTCTTAATACGCTGCGCTTAGATTATTTGTGCTTGTTTCTTATATCATTACTATAACATCAACCAATTTCCGGCATCACTACAGATCACGGGTCTCTTAGAACAATGAGAAGGGGTTAAGGCAGTAGTTCACCACGCTGGCCTAGTGCGTATTGGTGGACTCCACACACCTTCGACAACATTATGTAGAACTCTCAGGCATGCAGGTTTCCTCTCGATGTTTTCCTTCACCGTTGAAGCAAGTGATGTTTTAATTACATAAAAAGAATATAATTTATAAAAGTTAGAGGTGCGTGCTGGGATTCGAACTCTGCCCCCCGAAAGGGAAGTCGAGCTCCTGCACAATGCGCTTCTTAGCACTCTCAGACTAAGAGTTAAATTATCGTGCCCAGGGATGTTTAAGAACATAGTCCGACGCTATTTATTTTAAATTATATTGTACTCTATTTTCGGTCGTAGTAACCTAATTTATCCATCCGTGACAATTGCAGTACCGCTTTTTGTAGGAACTTTTGTCACAGTTTACTTTATATAGGATATTTTTTGCGTGTTTTTTGTTTTTCTATTACAACTAATTTGTATGAAAATACACACAATAACCTTTCACTCTTTTTGAGAAACTTCTTATCTAGCTAAGTACCTAGAGTTAATATGTACCTAATTATCTATTTCTAACAGCACAATTCATCATCACCCCAAGCCTATTACCCCCTATGCCTATCCCACTTTTGGGCAAAGGGTTCTCATAGGAAAGAGTAAATTATATCATTGATCCACAAAGCTGAACGCTTATTATAACAAGTTAGTAATGATAACGGAGACCGACGGCTCAACGTATATATATATATATATATATATATATATATATATATATAAATATACCTTATATTAAAATTGGTGCGTACACAGAACGGCCAAATGCCTTAACGCATTCGGATTTCTAAGGTGTCCTTACATTCCTTGATGTTTTCTTTTAAAATCATTAACTTTTAGTTGTATACAAAAAAAAGCTTAAAAACACATGGCGTCATGGCTAATGTGAAGTCTGGTTTTCTAATTTATTTAATATCGTATCTTATTGCTATAATTATTTATTATAACACTAAATATAACACTATTTAGGGTCTTTTGCATTTAATTACCGCCCGACATAAATGGGTTAAAAAATTACAAAATAACAAGAGATTGCAATATAACTTTGACTGAGCATATCGACAGACAACAGGCATGCGACAGGCGTAAATCTTGTGATCATTGCTGTCAAACATAACTTTTGCATACAAAAAAATACATTAGTGACGTTTGACAGCAAAGATTAAAAGATTTACGCCAAACGTATACCAAAAAATTCACTCAAATCGGTCCTGCCGTTTAGGAGGAGTTTAGTGACATACATACGCCCACAAGAAATATATATATATATATATACTAGCGGACCCCAGCGCCATCTGTCGGGCTGATTTGTGAATCTAAACCATCCAGGGTGTCAACCAAACTAAAAAAAAAAATTCACAAATTCAAGATTAATAAAATACAGCAGTAAGTTATATTTTACGGTATTCATATACATATTTTATTACCCAGGTAGTCAATATCACACGTTATTGTATTTCGATATCAACAAATGAAACCGCTGCGTCGCAAGGTCGTCGGTCATGCGATTCATTTCCGCAATACGATACCTCAATGCATGACGATGCAATGCAACGTTGCTTAATATGGAGTTCCTACAACTATAACGACTTAAACGAGTTTATGTGTTAGAGATAAGGTTCGGGAAGTCTCAAGATTCTCAATCCCGGGACACAAGACCAAAGACGTTCAAAGTCCCGGGACTGCAAGATTTCTAAGAAAATAATAACAGATGTAAAATTGAAATCCATATTACCGACATTTTTGAATAAAAAAAGTAATTTCAGTAAAAACAATCATGCATTATATCAGTTCACCTCAAAAATATATAACTGGCAGAAAGAACTATAGCAGCCATTGGCAACAAACGCATTAAGATGTGTTATGTAGGTAATTAATGATTTGTACGATAAGCTAATATGGCGCTGCCAATGACAAAGTGAGGGATTCTAATAAATTCAGTTTAATTTATTTTGAAAATAGCATTATGATAATATTTGTCTGAGTCTTGGTCCGAAAGTCTGGTACCCGAGACAACTAAATTTACTAGTCTCCGGACTCCTTTAAGAACATTTTGGAGAACTCTCAAGGCTTAAGTTTCCTCACGGTCATTTCAAGCTCAGTCAATTTAATTTTTTGTGGGAAATGAACGTACTGTCGTTTCTTCGAAATACAAATAAGCTTCTACTGAGGTCCGGGACTTGTAATGACTTGAAATTGACAACGCTTATAAATAACCTTCCGATAAAATATCTTTAGTGCCCGTCAATTGGTATTACCAAGAAGCATATGACAATAAACCATTTGAGTTATGTGTTTTGACATCATATCGAATAGTTTCCAAGTAGTATTTTCTGAGTCACAGGTTCAAAGAGCTCTGAGAACACCGGTACATTTACTGGAAAATAATTATATTTGCTGGAAAAGAGCTTTGTTTACAATGAGTTAAAACAAGAACCATCTGCCATATATTATAGACTTTGGTTTGTCATGCATTAACTAGCGAAAGCATTAGTAAAATTGTCTTTTTCTCCGACTAGTGGTATGAATGCTAAAATTACTGCGTAAAACATGGATAAACTAACAATTTAATACTTGTAGGTATTTCGTTATTAAATATAGTAGATCTGAGACTTGACTGACCTTATTGCCGAAAGTTCAATATCAAAACCCTTTCAGCCACTAAAGAAACCACATATTTTTTTCAGGTGTAAAAACTAGGTACCTACTCATACAGAAATTCATATCACGTAATAGATGATATATCCATTTAAAAAAGAAATTTATATAGAGTCTCAATACAAGTTCAGAAAACTTCTCTGATGGGAATTTAAAGCATCTACGTAAAGTGCCAACCTCACGATTACTAAAAATTCTTGTAAGTTTTTGTAGTAGTTACAATTAAATTTTTTTAATTTAACAGTTTACAACCAAAACTTGATTTAAATGCTGTTATCCGTCTCATATTTCAGCAGAAAGGGTTCACGATGATATAAATTTTAACTAGATAATAGAGATTCTGTCCTTGTAACAACAACTTGTAAAACAAGGACGAGTTCCTTATTCTTGAGTTAGTGTACTGCACTTCTATTATTTGGCTCTTCGTTAGAAATTGTAGGAGGCTTGTAGAATAATAATACGTTGAAACCCAAGTAGTTAAACCAAGGAATGTTCATAAACTATCTACTAAATGTATAACATCCAAAAATATAACATAACAGGTAGATTTTACTAGTTATGTGTAGATTCTCGAAAGCACAATCGCCAATAAATAATAAATAAATAAAGAAAAATACAACGACAATACACACATTCCATTAATCGATGATGATTCCATCGCGCCATTTTTGAAACTCAGCTACCAACTTGCAGAACTACAGTCTTGTCATCACATAACATCTAGCCCTTTTCAGCAATATGTGTGCTATCTCTAAAAATCAAGACAAACCGATGTCGATAATTTTGAATAGTCATACTCTATTTTACAATTTAGTGCTTAGTTACTAAGTGTTAGTATTACAAATATTTTTTTCTTACCATCGTTTATTATCTGTACGTGCGCTATTTTATAAACACAGGATTCGTTCCGACTGTTAATGCCAATATATCGCTACTCATTTTTATTAGCTTTATTGGATGTAACGGATTAGATTCCTAAGAGTCCCCTCACGCAATCACAATTCACTCCCAACGAATGTCATAACATTTGTCAGATATGTCACAAGGAAACTGAGATTAATCAGCATCGGCGATAAAATCAGTTCCGGTATCGGGAGCGGTGTGAATGCGATGGAAACAATGCAATATCTAATTGCATCTCGACAGAACGGAACTGGCATTATTGGCTCGCATACATGCATGCCATTGTTCTCACACACTAAGGCACTCTTATCGCATCCGCACCGCACGTGCTCCGACACGACTCAACTCTAATCCCATAATCCCACCCGGAAAATATCCAATAGCCATTGTTTTTTGATCATATTTACACGACACTTGTGTTTGCTCCCTCTTGTGAACACTGTGATATTTTAATAACGTTATCTGTTTTCTGTTGCTCCGCTGGGAGCGGTGGATTACTCGTGCGCCCGTGTCGCCTAATTAACGCCCTTCTCTCTGAGATCTATTACCAGGTGAGTAGAAAAGGCAGTCTCGCAAGCCCGGGTTTCAATTACAGACGGGAGCTCGAGACGCCGGTTGTCTTCATAATTTCCGTTGTGCTTCAGAAAATCGGTTACCCGGTGACAGCGTACGAGCTGAGAGTGTCGGAGACAAAAGATAAGCTGCGCAATTTGTCCCGGATTGTGTTTTGTATCTCGTAGACAGGAAGAATTTACTGGAGTTTAACGCTGTAGTTCTCATTTGTTTTATTTAGCTCGAATTATGTGTAAGTTTTGGTTGAGCTATGCGTGGTTTATACAATTGCATAATTTCAACCGATATTCACTCTTAAGCGTATTCAACAATCCAACAAAGGTAGAGATGTAAGATTTTTTATGACTTCGTCTAAAGTGTAATATAAAGACTAATGAATTACTGCTAATGGTTTTAAAAAAAACTTTGTGTATACCAACGCAATGAGGATGAATTAAATTACTTTAAGAAAGTTAACCTAAGTGATATTTTAAATTAAATGAACATGTTTCTTTTTTTTTGTGGAAACGCTTTGAAAACGGATGTTGTTAATTATTTTTCAACGCAACTTTATAGCTCTTAAGAGGATGTAATTCATTTGATAATGTTTGACATATTTAATGAATTCCGGATTATTTTATTTAATACTAACCTATAACAGTAGTAATTTCTCAGAATTATTATGAAATAATTCCAGTATGTTAGCATAAGTTTTACTTTTTGGTCATTGGCCATAGCCATGGAGTAATCCATGGCTATGGCCAATTACTTAACATTTTATGAATCTCAAATGAATAATGCCTAACAGTGACACTTGGCAGTTTCTACGTGGCAAAATATTGAATTGCTTGGCGTGACTCAAAATTTTTCTTTAGATAAAATCGTTTTGTCTGGTTTATGTGACAGGACTTGAGTAATCACTGGCGAAGCGTTAAGGGTCTTAAATTCCTGCTCATCATTGGCTGTAGGTAAATGGGAGTGTGCCTGACCACCACACGTTACTTCGTGTAATCCCTACCTCGTGTCATGAACTATTACTCGGTATATATTGTATTTTCATTTCTCTCTTGATTACAGTCTTCGCTTCTCAGTTACTATACTTTGTACAGGAGCAATACTCTATATATATATCTCACTGTTGTAAGGTTTTAGAGCATATAAACCCATCACTTTTCTTCGTTGAATCATACTGCAACCAGACAAAAGGCACTAATGACTTGCGATCAGTTGCTAGTCATTGTGTTCCCGAAACTTTATTAAAAACTGCGACTAACAAGATTACAGAGGTACTCACTACAAAGATTACTGAAGTGCAACCAACTTTACAGTTCACATAGTACGAATTGACAGAATTTTATTGTGTGCAGGCTTCAAACTAGTTTCATCGAGCGTGCTGCTAAAGCAAAGTTCTAGTCCATCGTTTTAATCTCCACCCCTGCCGCGTACGCTTTTTTATTAGGTTTAAAAACTCTTTCACAACCAAAGTAAACGTTAAATTGAAAGAAGCAGGAACGCAAATAAGTAACAGGGAAGTTTATATTCCACACCAAGCAGATAGTTGTAAAATCAACAGCTCCTGACAGTGCTCCGGTGTCAGAGCGAAACGTGCACCCATTTGGTGTGGATTATAAAGATTGAAGTCATTTTAAATTACACAATGCAGATTCTCTTGCTCGTGGAGTATAGAAAAGTATTTTTTATGTTAATTGTGCATTTAAGTATATTATAGAAAAGTATTTTTTAAGTTAATTGTACTTATAATGTAGATAATTATTACAATTACGAGTATCTAGTGCTATTGCCACATCTACTTACTCAGTACCTACTCTCACGCAAATGCAATTACTTCTCCAGTGGAGTGTCGCATCGCACTGAGAGCGTAGTGCTCGCAATAAGTGCTTAATGGATATGAGATGGTCTACTTAGTGTGTGTATATAACTAAATTAACATAATTTTCAAGTAATAATAATGGATTGTTCAATAAGTGCATTAAATCGGCAATTTTATCTGAGATCGTTTATCCAGCCGAATTAAAACCGAATGATACCATATCCAGCTGCATTCACTGTGATTTTCACTTCGATTGCGTGGAAAGGCTACAGTGATATTGTAATTGTAAGAAAATGTAACTACGATTAAATTTCTTAATGCAATGTATGTTCAATAAAATCGTCTTTTCTGGTATATTAACAGTAATTCTTTGAATCAACGATGATAAAGTCGCTGAACTATAAAAACTCTAATAATAGTTTAACATTTATTTTGCATACATACCTATAAATACTTTCTTGCACGAGAGCGTTAAAACGGTTGCCTCCTGTTTACACCAACTTAAATAGAAACTTGAAGGGCGTGAAAATACAGGTTCCTCGAGATACCGTAGCCTAACGAACAATACCGCGTAAGCCAAAATACTTAGTTTTGCAGTGATATATGATACACTCCTCTTAATTATGCATAAAAATCTGGTGATAAACTCACATATATTGTTTGCCCTCCTATTTATTGTGTGTCGGTAAGCGATTGTATGCTACAAACTTTTCTAATATTTAAACCCGCGTCATATACAGGAATTTGGAGACATGCTATGAAGTTAATTCAAAATATAGGATTACATAGCCCCTTCAGTCCCTTGTTACCTGTTGCAAAACAATTGCATTTAATCCGCCTAATCACTAACACGATAAACAGACATACAGATAGACAGTCAGACAAACAAAAAGGCAGATAGACATACACATAGACAAGCAACACCAACCCACTTAATAAACCCAGACGTTAATAACACAGATAGCTCAATGAAAATTTTTACGAAAACCCTAAACCCTTCCCCTTTGGCAATACAAGAATGAATTACAATGGGACCTTTATTGTCGCCGGAATGTCTGTATTTTATTGCCACTTATACAATTCTGAAAGTAATGGACGGGTCTGTTACTGTGCTATCACACTTTTTACCCTATATTAATGGATAAAAGAAGGAATTTTATTACTATTCACGGAACCTTTCTTGAGAACGCAACGCTTGTTATCCTATCCCGGAGGAATTACAAAAAATGTAGTAATAGTTTTGTCTGATGGTAGGCTTCAACCGAGCTAGTTACCACGCTCTACCGATAAAGACGAGTTGTTCAGCGCTTAGGCTATTAGGGATAGTATTCTATACCATACATACTATAATGACATAAACAGGTCAGCCCGTTACCATCTTAAACTTTATCACCATTTACCACTAAGTGAGATTGCAGCCAAAGGCTGACTTGTAAAGGAATACAACAGCTGCCCTCCCCTGACCGTATTCTTCTGTTCTAAGTTTGTTAACCTTTTCTTTGATCAAAGCAGTTATCTCTGCCTCCGTAATGCAACTAGTTTCTATGTTAAATTCCTTTCCGGAGAAATCTGAACCATATATTATAAATGATAAGCATATGCTTTTGTTTGAGATAAGATGTATGTTTTTTGTAGGAATGCTGTATACTAGTACTTAAATATCCCTTAAGAGCAATTGAGTACCATTTTAGAAATGCCTCCAGAGGTCAAACGAAACTTTGTTAAAGTAAGTATTTTATTGTTATAGCAACAAAAGACGAGTCAGAAACCGACGGGGAGTGCCGAGGTAGACAGAACGGGGGAGGTGGCGCGCGCGGCAAGCTCCCCTACAACGGCTACTCGGAGGAGTGCCTCGACCGACTGGAGCCGAACGGCAACATCCCTAACGATAAGGATTCTCATTACGGTATGTATGCCTCCATGCTCATCATATCATAAGTTATTAGTAGTTGTGTTATTAGTAGTAGAGCTTTTGTGACAGAGCACGTCCCGGGAAGTACTGCCGCAATGCTTTATGCCACAAATCAGCATTGCTGCAACTTGTAAGGTGTAATTACAGCCACAAGAGGCTTAAACACCTACGCCTCAGCTCGGTGAACACAGGGCAGCACGTTGCAGGACGAGGTCCTGGAATACCCTGCGAAGTGTTCCTCTGTATATGCGATGGTTTTCAATTTACTATCAGGTGGGCCATATGATTGGTCCGTCAAATACCTACTGTCTACTATACTATATTAATAATAAAAAAATATCGTCTGCATCTTGGTTATTTGGCAGAGAATAAAATCGCTAATTGAACAACTGCTAAGCTGTGTTTATTTAATTCTTATTACTGATTGTATTTCTTGGTGTATAATTAAGTTACCTTCTTTTATTTTTAATAATAAAATATTTTGATCTAAGATCATAAAGTTTCCAGATAAATGCAAGATCGCTACTTCCAACCTGTGTTCCAGTTTGCGTCCTCCGTTTGACCAATCACAGCAGCGCGTGTTAGAGCAAGTCTTGTGATTGGTTGCACGTGGAATTCAAACTTGAACGCCCCAAAGATGCAGGTTGGATGCGGCCTTCGCTTACTATTCTAATTGCTTTCCGGTGGTCACCTTTTACTCCCATTAGAACAAAATAGCTATAGGCCATTCCTCAAACGTGGCATAAGTCGTGTTCTGAATTGGAATTTGCGGATTGGTAAGCGCTCCGTGGGGACTGTAGTATGCCCTCCAGCCCGCACGCTTCTCAAGAACTTCGAGGTTGCTCGCGCAAAATTAAATTCGAATCTATGTAAGACAAAGTCTGAACAAAATAACAAAATATTTTAAATAGCCATTTTTTGAGGAGCTATGCGTCAGGAAAATCATCCAATAAAATGGCTTTGTCTCCCTTTCGTCAACACCACTCTTCTCTTAACTCACTTCTTCATCATAGATAGTAGTATTGACTTAAAATATGGTTAACCAGACCACGCATTGCTGAGGCTTAAGTCTGGTTAAATGGATTATCCATGCCGTATACCATTGGCGTAAAATATTCAATATAACGCGTATTGCTTGAAACATTTAGTTTTAATTTCGCAATAAGCTTGCAACTTAAATCTAAATAGAGATGATCGAAAATAACAGCATATAGAAATGTGTGTTTCATCATATGAACAAAAACAAAAGGAATCCTACCTATGTCAGCGCAATATACGGCTTTATAAACAATGTCCAGGATTGAGACTTAAAAACAAAAAGAAGGACGCCTTTGTCGGGGCGGGTGAAAATTACACCCACAACAAGCATTTTTCCTCAACCTTTTCCTTTTATGTTTCCATTTCAGCCCCACACATGTCGAGTTAAAAACTTTGCAAGAACTCCTATAGAAATTTGTAACTCAATTTTGTTAGATAGCTTCTTCAGTTTGTGATTTCCGTACTGATTATGATATTTTTTTTGTACAGTGTCTTACGTCAATACGCTTCGTCTACGATACGTGTAGATATTATCAAGTATAAAACTAGTTTTGATTGATCTGTGAATTCGCTGCTAAAACCTATTGTAGGTATGTGTGCAAATTAAATTTAGTTCAAGGTATATGTTCCAGGTATATTTATGCTGTGTCTAAGTAGGTTTTAGCGCTTATGTCGCCATAGTTTTAGAAGACTAGGTAAACAAATTAAAATGTGATAAAAATAATGTCAGAATAGATCAAACTTCATAATCACGAAAAAACGGTTAATTTTCTTATTTTTACCAAATGCGTATTTATCTTTGGAATCTTTATCTAGCTTTCATATACATGTAATCATAACTAACTTTTGCTATGCATAATATTTCTTATCTGTCTACTTTTTTTTTTTTTTTTTTTTTATATATAATTTATAGTTCTCTAAGTAGAATTAAACAATTCAAATAATCACTAATACGTAGATAAAAATTTTCAGTTTTGCTTTATGAAGTAAGTCAGATATGGGCAAGAACAACATAATAATAATCTTTTTCGAAATAAAATAACATCTGCATAAAACGAAATGCTTCTTTAACAAAACCAATTAAAAAACACTTTGAAATTCTGATTGCCCGACACAGTTACCATCTCTATGTTTGTAACCTCAGTGGTTTTCACTTGACTTGCACGGACATGTTTTGGCGAACTTCTCACCACAACACCCTAAACTTGCACAATTATACAAATTCAGCACTAACTTTGTAGTTTGATCGTCGCATAAACTCGAGAAGATATGTAAGCACATGGATAGCACCCCGAGCAGCATTAAATTAATACTTGTACAGATAAAACTACAGACCTTGATGAATACTTGAGTTTTCGAATCCAATACTTATATTTTCACATATAAAAATAATGTATATATCTTAATTTATATAACAGGTTATGATTCAAAATTCTGTGAAGTTGTTAATCAGTTTAACTGCAACACCATCTTCGTTATTAAATTGCTAAGTTCGGCTAGAGCAACTGCATCTCTTATTTCCAAATTTCTATTTCATCAGTGTTTGTCTATACACCTGAATTGCAGTCAAATCCTTTTCTTCTCATCTTTGTTTTTCTTCATTGTTGGGATTTATTATAACACATCTTCATCAAAGCAGATGATGGATTCCTCCCAATCAGCGTCATATTCTTGTAACGCAATTAAGTTTAAACGTTATGTAACTTAATGAAGTTCATTAAATTGTAGCATCTTGACGAAAGTACATGTTAGGAGAAAAACTCACAGACGTCTCTATCATTTTTAAATATGCTTTATTATACTGGTCCTTGATGCGCTTCTTTAAGTGCGACTTTTCAGTCTGCCATCGCGTCGTAAGAATGAAGTAAAGACGTTCGGACTAGGCCCCTAATCCAAAAAAGCCGTTTGCTTTTTTTTCATCTTGAACCGAGGTTTGAATCTTACCGGAGAGACCATAGGCAAAGACGATACGCTCCCGATATCTACAACCCTCAAAGCCTGGCAAAGCCATAACAGTAAATCTGGCTGGAAGCATATTGACTTGTATTTATTGATGAGTAAAAAAGAGCTCCCGTGTTTAAAATTCCAGTGTGAAACGACTCCTGTTGCAATCCAACGCTATTGAGTATCTCTCAAAGGTTGCGCGGAATCCCTCAGGCATTCCGGCATCCTACCGGTAGCGTCATTAAGCACTTCGCCGGCATCACCTGCTGTAGAGTATTTACTTGAGGAAACATCTTTTGCATTTAAAAGTTTTTCTACGTAGGTTCGTTGAATTTTATCTTTAACGATTTAAAGACAAAGGTTTTCCATTCCTAAAATAAAATGATTTTTTAAAAACTGACGCTACGGTATTGAAATGGTTACTCAACATTGTGTTTTCTGAAGTTTTCCTGATTATGAAACTATTCTTTTGTTCTTTGCACATACCTAATTGGCATATTACTAGTTTCATGAACTGCATGTCAATCACTCTATACCGTTCTCCTTTACTAGTTAATACCAATCTGTAACATCAGTCGACTTAGAACCGATTCAAGGTATATGATGGTTTCTTTGTTGTTAATGCATACATTCATATTTGCTAAAAAAAAATCTATTGTTTTTTAACGATAACTGGTTGTTCATTCAGGGTTTCATTATGGATTCAGGATTAATTGGTTATTTATTCCTTATAATTTCAATGTACCTATATCTGACGTATGTTTTTGATGTGCACAATGGAACTCCTAAACGGACATCAGTCACTTTTTATTAGTATAAAGCTCTTTTGAAACTGTTTACTGTTCAACCATTACTATTACAATTATGGGTGATGATTTTTTTGATGAGTTTGCAATAATTAATAGCTATTTACGAAATTCTGAAAAAAAAATCCAATTTACATACTTTACTACGTTTAAAACTACGAGCAATAATTAATGAGGTTTTTAACCAACGTTGTATTCATACTTTTTTCAAAAATACATTTCGCGATGTTGCATTAAAAATATTTTCTTTTTTAAAAAGAACATCAAGCAGTTCGTTATGCCTTAATAGCATCATTATGCAGCGGTTCCAGCTATTCGCTATCGCTAATTAGACGGCTTTGGACCGCTACCCGGTATCCACGCTGAGTACTTGTCAATTATAGCGGATTTCATTGCGCTTATCACCTTTTATATCCTGCTACGAGTACATAGATACATATCTCGAATTAATTTGAAAGTTCATATTTTTAACGAACTTAAAACATTTAGAAGGATTCTATGCGTATTTATTGTATCGGTAGTTAAATATGTTTATTATACACCGATGGCTCCGAATATTCTACAATTTGCTTATTGTTTGTTCTTAGCTGTAAATAGTTTTAGCGTTTAGGTATCGTCTCATTAGCATTTTGTACACATTTTCAGGGTGTTTTGAATTCAATTCAAAATATTTCGAATTCTTTTAACAAATTACTATTAAAGTTTTGACCGTGAGATAAGCGGGAATTATTTTTTTAGATTATTAAAATATATGATTATAATTTTAATGCTTTGTTATATCAAAGTTTACATCTGAAAAGCTGTTAATTATATGGAAACCGACTCGTAATTACTAGATTATTGCTTTATCTCCGAGAGTTTAATAAGCATAGTATATTCCATTCCAAAAATTAAAATAGTTTAAAATGAACCTATGTTTCGAAGGAGTTGCATAAATATAAAAGTTTATCGACATCAAATAAACCAACATCAGTTCAAGTATTAACGGTAAAGAGATATTAAGTTATAAATTGATAGAGTAATTTATAAATTCAATAAAGAAAAAATTAACCGTGTTCTAATTAAATGAACTATCGTGGTACTTTTTTCGTAGTTTATTAGCACCATCATGGCATCGTTAACGTTTCGCTAATTAGATGGTTTTGGGCCACCGCTGTGGCTTCCGCGGTGAATAGTCTGGAGTTATGGCAGTTTTCATTGCAGCTATAACTTCTTTATATTCTTTGAACGTACAATTTTGATGTGCCCTGCGCCGTAAATACACTTTTCCCAGTAAAGACACTTCAGTTTTCCGCTTTTTCCAATGAATGAATAGATAATGATCTAAGGAACTTTTCCATTTTTCTCCTCGCAAACATTATTCGGACATTTGAAAAAACCATATGGTCCGACCGCAATGTCTTGGAACACCGTGAGGATTTAGTCTGGAGAAGTCGACATAACCACTGTACCTTCTTAAGAAAAGTTTTCATGTTAATTTGACGTTATTGTGTTTCCCTACTTGAATATCGTAACCCTTAAAGATACGTTTAACGATGGACCACTATGTGAAATAGATAATTTTAAAGTTAGAAAGAGTAACAATTTTATTGTAATAAACATTCAAACTGTAACTTACTTACACAACAAAGTACATACTGTAATAAAACATTAAGGTAGATAATCTTTTAACGGAGTGTGTACTAAGAGTACATACGAGTACATGCTTGTAGTCTCGAGTATTTTTCATAACACGCCGATCGCGTATATGTATATTTGCGATTTGATTTGGCTCATCATGCTGGATGTCCCTTGGGTTAGGTGCGTTATTAATAATGTTTTCTTTTATAAGCTTACGCTCAACTCGGCATGCATTATAATGAAGCCAGGTTTTACTACTGTAGCTCGATTTCAGTGAGCTTGTATTAAAATAAGTTTGTTATTTGTTAATTTAAATGTTGCCGCCAGATAGAAGGGTTATTTGATTGCATATAAGCTTATGGGATCAGGTTACAGATGTTCGATGAACAAAGGCGTAGTTGATCAAGTAAATTAACGAGGTCGGTAAATTGCACGTTGCTACAAACACTGGATTGTTACTATAATCGTGATAAGTACCAATGCAGTTTAAACAGCAACATAGCACCATTACTTTAAGGGTATCGCAATAATTCAAGGAACCCCAAAAGTTACGTCATATCTGTCTACATTTTATTCAGGTATTCTATAGACAGAGTAAGATTTAGAAACTTGTGATGACAATGAGGTCTTCATCATCATCTTTCAACCTTTTGCACTGCTAAAATAGGCAGGAGATAAACACGCTATCCCCTTATTTTAACACGTTATCCACTGACAGGGGATATTTACTTGTCCACCTGGTAAAGTGCGGCAGGAAAAATTAGAAGTAAACAAAATTACACGTCCGCTCATTGCTCGAAGAGTGGATACAACTCTGGGAGAAGATAATCTATGATAGCCTTGCTGGACGTTCATTGCAATACACGTCTTTTGTAAACTTCCTCACTCTGTGAAGTGAGGAAGGAAATCCTCACTTCACAGAGTGCGAGTTGCCTGTCATGAGTTCAGAAAGCGTTGTGATTGTCACATTGTCAATCGAAAATAGACCCCAAAAAGATTAGGTGAAATAACACCACTATTGATTAAAATACGCAATTTTAGTTATCAATGTGATAATCGCAGTGTGATTATTACAATTATAGCAATTATAATTCATAATACCTTTATAGATAGTTATACTACAGTTGTAGAAGAGCTTTTTGTGCCAGAGCTCATATTCAGGGGACGTACTACCGTCATGCTAATTTCTGCCGATAAGCAGTATTGCTGTGTTCCGTTGTTAGGTATTATTACAGGAAAATGAGGCTTAACACTTACGCCTCAGGTTGATGGACACGGGGATTGCCCGGCGTAGTTTTGCTCTAAAGATTAGGGATTTTTATTTACTGCCAAGTAGACCAGCTGCTTGATCTGTCATTTGTTACTAAAAAACGCGATGGAGTGCTTAAAAACTCTCTGAAACGAATTCGACTTGCGTCCAGCATTAAAATACGTGTCAAAACAACATTTCATTAAAACATATTTGTAAGCAACTGTAGTTTCTCGGGATCGTTTTACTCGTCAGTTTGGCTCATCAATATAATAGCTCTGCAGCCGCATATACCGGCCTTGACCCGGTCTTGTCTTCTGCCCCAGATTTGTTTGCTTTTGGGCTCTTTCTTTCCCATCTTTGCTTTGTTTACTGAATTAACCCACTAACACTTGTTTATCTCTATATTCTCAGGAATGAGCTTTAAAAAATGTTTATATGAGGATATATCTTGGCAAAGTTTTATTTTAACGGTTTCCGCGCTGCATCAGCAAAAGTTCAGTAATCTAGTTTAGTAGTCCTTGTCGTATCAATTTAGGTTCTGCATTTTTCTATTTAAAATAATACCCGAATGTAGCACTCGATTTAACATGATAAAGGATCCTTTTACGTCAACGTATCACAGACGATACTTACGTATGCGAAGAGTCATTTTTACTGATTGCATCAAGTTGGGTGCAGATATTAAACGGATCATCATCATCATGCCTCAAGCCTAAGCCTCAAATTGATGGACAGAGGGCGGCATGTTGCAGGACGTGCTTCTTGCATGCCCTGTGAAGTATTCCTCTTCTAATAGGCGATGGTTTTCCACTTAACATCAGGCGGGCCATCTGCTAGGTCTGTTAATAATTACTATAAAAAATAGCCAAATTCGATTATTCTGACGAATTTGTTAACATGTCATACATTTACACTTGTGAGAATCGATCCCAAGACTCGAGAGTCTATTATCACAAGGACGAGGCTAGGTGTTTCGAGAAACACCTAGCCTCGTCCTTGTGATAGGTCGAATATGTTCACGCCCTCGGACTTAGTAAAGTCTTCTTAGTTTGACCTCATCTTTACTTGTAGGTACCCTGTAAGCATAACCGTCCCAAAGACCAGACACCATTACTAAATCTTGACTTGCCACAGTCGAGATGGCGACCAACGGACAACAGAGAAGGAATTTTACTTACAGCAGTTACTTTAAATACTCTTCTCATCATCATTAGCACTTAATGCATACGCTAGCGTCTTAATAAGAATCAATTAAGTACGCCGGCCAAGCAGATGGATTACGTGTAAGCGCAAATAGACATTATAAGTGACGGTTTGCATTGTTGATGATATATTAGGTATACACACGCCACAAACAACTTAAACGGATTAGCAGATTACACGAATGCCATTGTATTGATCTAGTCAAAAATCTATTCTCTCTTTTATGTATCCAGTATCCGTATGCGTAAAAAATGCGAAGGTCCATGTCTGTTAGCTTGCTTTTGTTTGTTTGTTACCTATGTTCAGCTCGAGCATTGTAGCGATCTTCACTAAATTTGGCAAATATATAGCTTGCACCCTAGAGATTGACATATGATACTATTTATTACGAAAGAGCTAAATTTGCACGGCTTAACAGCTGAACCCATCTGGGCGAAATTTTGCATAGATATAGCATGCATCCTGGATATATTTTAAGGACCGTTTTTAACCCGCAAAAACTAACGGTTAACGTTTTTTAAAAAACCGAAATTGCATACAGATAAATAGCTAGTCGACTAAAACATCTAAAGACAGCTTAGTGTGTGTATTTCATTACATCACTTAATTGTTTCATCAGTCTCGCTGTATAACGTTTATTAAGGACACTACTCGTTGTCTTCTCAGTTGCATTGTATTACAAAGCCGTAGAGAATGAGACGACAGTTGGATGTAATGCAAGTGCAGAAAAACGACCTGTCGTACTTATTTTTGTTAACAAGTCTTCGTATTTTACTATCATCATGTCAACGAATGGATGCAAGACATTAGTCTTTTGTAGAGTGTTCTAAATTCTGCAGTCTAGAAACACTTGCATCATCATCATCGTTATCACCATAATCATCATTATCACCAACATCACCATCATCATCATCATACTCATCATTGTCAAGCCATTACCGGCCTACTACGGGGCAGTCTCCTCTCAAAATGACAAGGGCATAGGCCTCTTCTACCACGTTGGCCAAGTTCGGATCGGTAGACTTCACACGCCTTTGAGAACATTATCGAAAACTCTCAGGGATACAGGTTTTCTCTAGATGTTCCTTCACCGTTAGAACACATATTTTAATAGCGTAAATTAAAAACGCTTCCCATTGGCTTCCCATCTACGTCTCAGTTTATAGACCACTATCATCAGATTGGCTATCTGATTGATCCATCATTTATAACTCTATAAAGTAAAAAGCCTTTTTATACCAGTGTATGTTGTCCGATCTTAAAGATACTACGACAATACACACAGCCTGTGTTATGGGTACTTATATGACCGATGAAGATTTTTATAAACACTTATAACGTGCAGATAAACACCCAGACGCTGAAAAACATTCATATTCATCACACATTTTAATGACTCCGTTATTATAAAAATAAAGCTTAATTTGCTATTCTCCGCGAGAAGCAGGAGAATCTGTACGGTGTTATTTATAATTTCTTTAATCTTTTTACTCCACACCAAACAGATCTTCGGCAATTTACTCTCTACGCGCGTTTCGCTCCGATACCGGAGCATTCTCTTTTCGTATCCTTTTTTAATATATCATAAATTCCGCAAAGTGAAGCCTGCTTCTATCCGACTTTATAATTGACGCATTCAAATTAAGCTTAATTTGGAGTATAGCAAATTAAGTTTAATTTTCATAATATATCATGGATTTCCGCAAAGTAACGCCTGCTTCTATACAATATTACCGCAAGTACATCGATAAAGACATCTTTACATTGTCTATACTCAGTCGCATTGTAATGTAAAACCCATAGACCATGAGTCAAGTAGATGGATTAAATGCGAGTAAAGAAAAACGTACGTACGTGATTGTGAATGTTAATGAAAATCTACCACTCAAGTAGACCGATCAATATGTACGACACGGACTGATGATTTGCTTTGCTGACTTGCATTGTTTACGATAATTGCCGTTACATAACTCTAGAATACTTTGAACGGCAAAAACAAATTATTAGGAAACTGACAACGATAATATGATGTTACTTTAGGCTTCTTATATTGCTACTTATGCAGAAATATGGCGTGGGGAAAATGGCAACTTTTTTACTTTTTCTAGTGATAGTTCTATATATAATATTGTAAGTTTATTATATATATATAGAATTTATGTATATAAAGGTATATATGCAAATATATATATATACATATAAACTTCTTGATCTGTGGTTTAAGCCTTCGGTTGCCTGGAAAAGATCTCTATGTAGCGATAAGGCCGCAAATTGTATACTTTTCTTTAAATTTTATATTTACAATTTTTCTATATGTTTATGTGTCGTACAATAAAAGTGTATTCATTAATTCATTCATAGTTGGCGGACCAAGCAGATGGTCCACTTAATGGTAAGTGGAAAACCAACACCTATAAACAAGGAAGGCAACACTAAGAAGGGCATACAATTAACTAGTCCTGCAACATGTTGCCCTGTGCCCATCAACCTGAGGCGTAGGTGTTAAGCCTCGTGTGCCTGAAATGACACGGCCTTCAGACCGGAACACAGCATTGCCACAATGCTGCTTTGCGACAGAAATAAGCATGTCCTTGCGCCACCGATCTCTGTCACATTAACCGCTACTAATAATAACCCGTCTTTAATAAATATAGCCATCGCTACAAACACAAAATATTAACTAATTACTCAGCAAAAGTCCCGCTAGGTCCTCCGAATGGGCCATGCCTCTTTAACAGGGTGGAGGGATTAATAGAGCTTTAAGGAGAGTAATCCGCTTGAAGTACCCCCCTGTAAGAATTAGCTTGGTGGAAATATACTTTTTGCTATAAAAACCTTCTCCTATGTGAGAAAAGTCCTTAGCCAAGATATTAATAGGCTAAGGATGATGATGTATGATAATAGCCGTAACCGAGCTTACGTTAAGGTATGAGGCGAAGGGGGGGACACCACCAATTCAACAGGCCAGAGTTAGAAACTATGGACTGTTGCTGAGAATTTCTAGGCCACCAGAAAGACCAAAATTTGTTGCCTGACTCAGGAATTGAAATCAGGACCTTGAAATCCGTAGTCAAACAGGCTAACCACTAGAGCACAGAAGCTATTATCAACTCTATAAACTCAAACTTATAAATCAATCAAATATTATAAACTAGAACTGAAAATTTATAATATAATCAGCTCAAACAATCGGTTTATTAATACAACTCCAATGGATCACCGAGCACTAAACCAGGTTAAATGGTAATTGCAATTAGTGTTTCAATTTAACATTGGTAAACAAAATTTCTAACCAGTGCATACTACCAGCGCTCACTTATGGAGCCGAAACCTAGGTATTCGCCAAAGAAATCATCAACGAGTTGCAAGTGGCCCAGAGGGCAGTGGAGCGAAAACTGTTGGGCGTGACAGTTAACACTGAGGGGCCATAAGACAAATGAATGGCGATCAAAGCAAAATCGAGATCAAAGAAAAATTGCAAGACCTTCAGCGCATCCTAAATGGACGTGGGCCGTACATATAGCTCGGAAGGAGAACTCTTGGCGCAAATGTCTCCTCGATTGCAAGCCATGGGGAGAAAAGCGCGGACTCAAGGACGACCACTAATGCGCTGGAAGGACGACGTGAAGAAGGTAGCCGGTTCGAATTGGATTCACACAGCTCAATGTCGCGAGAAGTGGAAGATGTTGAAGGAGGCCTACACCAATGTTGTCCAAAAAGGCTGAAGAAGAAGAACTCTAAATTTCTCCAGCTTCTTGTTAGATAAAAGGCATCGGAAATACGTACATAAAGTCAGTACAAAATCTGACAGGCTGAATACAACGCCCCAGGGTTGACACGTGTAAATAAAACGTCTATATAAATATTTATAGAACATCCGTTGCACTGCCGTTGAATTTTAAATCCACTTCGTTGGGTTTTTTAATCGGATCGACCGCATTCTTAGTGCGCGCTAATAGCTCTTAGTTTTACTGGCTTAGTTTTTTCAGTTGTTAGGGAGATTGTTAAAGCGTATTTTCCATGCGTATAAGGATTTTATTTTTTCAAAGGGGAAACATACTGGAGGTCGAGGGCGGACTGTAGGCTGGGATTTTATTTTATAATTACGTTCCGGCCCCGACTTGGTCCGCGTATTTTTAAATTCCGCAGTTACCGTTATTATTTCGTACTTAAAGTGTCCAGAATACAAGCTATCAGTTAATTTGTTAAGTATGTGTGCATAAGTAACAAAGGGTATATTTTTAATCACTCGGAAATGTTACTAAGTATAGTGCTTTTTCGCTTTTTCGAGGTACAAAATGTATAATTTGCTTGATAGCTTGATTTAAGTAAATCTGCTAAGCTTTATCAAGACAAGAGCAGCCACTGAGCCGAATATAGAAAAACGACTTTTTAACAATTTTTTCAAACATATTATATAGTACATTTACTTCTAATTAAACATTTATTTACCCTGTGGAGTCTTCATGTAATAAGAGATAAATATATAACTATAATTCCTATTTCTTCGCCATAAATAATTTACACAACATTATTGTTCTCCTATTGTTTTACTAAATTCCACTGAACCATCGTTTACAAGAATCTTGCTGCCACAAAGGGCTTTCTCTCAAAACACTACGAATGAATAAACAAGTTATATTTCAAAGTTGGCAGTGTATTTGTGTTTCGGACGCGGACAAACATGTGGCAACCCTATGCTTTTTCATGTATTGTTCGCCTTTTGTCATTGTTTTCGACAGTGTTTATTTTTACAATGTGAGTAGGGCTTAATAGAATAAATGTTTTTTTTTCTATTATTATGTTTTATAAAGTCCATATGGAAGTGACAAGCAGCAGCAGAAAAATAAATGTGTGCCCACACATTTATTTTTCTGCTAAAGCCACATAAATAAATTAAATGTAACTGGATGATTTGAACTAGTTAACATCTATATAGGAGACTGGAGCTACTTACCCTACCGCCAAAGACGTGCTGCTAAGCGATTTCGCGTTGCGGTACGATACTGTGTTGAAACATTTTAGGGGTATTGGTTTATTTGTTTATTTATTATTTATGTACCATAAATTGTGATTGTGAACCTAAGATACATGAAGTGTACAAAGGAAAGCTTATCTCTATAAGAGATCTCTTCCAGCTACCCCAGGATGTGATTAAGATGATTTAATTGTGGTATAGGTCAAATAAAGGTACTTCATAATAACTACTAAGGATATTAAATATATCTAAATAATAACAAAATACTACATACTAATACAATAAAATTTGAAGATACTATTATATACAAAATACATAAAAATAATATGTATAATAAATATTTATATAATATAATAAGTAAACAGTGATAAATGTACTATGACAACGAAAGATAATGCTCCTTTACATTAATATAACTTCCATACTCCTAACAGGCTAACCCGCTTCCATTTCAGACTGCATCATCAGTAACCATCAGCAGGGCTAGCACGGGCAGGAGACAAATATTATATCCGCCGATTATATCCCCTCACGAGGGATATAATTATCGTGTCCACCTGCTAAAGTAAGGGAATATAGAATAGGATTAGTTTACCCCGATTATTTTTACATATATACATATACACTTTTATATTATTTGGATATTATTTCCACTTGTGCGCCAGTGCTCTGAGAGGGATTAACCTTACTTATTTTTATGGTTCGGTTAGAATAATATAAATATGCGATCAGAATCAGGGATAAACCCCTGACTTCGGTTTAAATTAATCATTGTGATCGTATTCCGCCTTCGAACCTCTCCAAAACGTGATATGACAAATGGCACCTGTCCGAGTGCCCATTTTAATTACGGACGCGCCGGGAACGAGTCCGCTCAAAATTGACGCGGGTGCAATAAACATTTTTATTTCCCGAATGAATTATGACACGACGCTGAAAATGACAGTCACTGTGACACACGCACACGTTTAAGCGTCAATCATACATTTCACTCAATTTATTTAATTCTTTATGATTGATAGCACAGAATTCAAAACAAATAGGTATCCTTCTGTGTAAATTTTATTTTTATCGTGCATTAATCGATCTTTAAATCAAAACAACTATTCTCTCTATGATAAAATCACTTTATTTCAATTCAATTCTTGTTTATGGCTCTTGTCTTTGCCACCTGGACACAAGGTACTTCGCCAATGTCTTGTAGGAAAAGACACGAAGGAGATTGATCGGTGGAACTAATGACAAGTTAATTTTGAATATGCACCAAGAAAGAGAAATAGTTGTGATTAGCTTGTCAGTTCTTAATCTAAGACATAACAGACAACACAAATATAAATATGCTATAACACGCAACTTTATATACATTATACTTTAATTTTATTACTTACTATTTATTTTCATAAAAATCTACAATAAGGCCTGAAAACAAACATTAACAAACATTTAACACTCAAAAGACGGGGGACTTTGGGAGGAAGAACGTCATAGGTAAGTTTGGGACAGTTAAAAATAATGTGAGTTATAGTGCCCTCATCCAATAACTATTGACTGACCTATTTATTGACCTTCCAACAAAGACGTGACAAGCAATTTAGCGTTTAGGAACCGATTGGGGTGCCATACTACAAATACGTTAGCCCGCTACCGTCTCCGATTGCGTCATCTCTTAGCACCAGGTCAATAGCTTACTTATAGTAAAATTTAAAAATAAACTGCTTTACTAACAAGTGTGTCTTCTCTTATTATGACTACGTAATTTGAATATTTTCAGTTTTATCCCTACACCACAAATAAAGTGAAGTGAAATGTGTATATCATTACTCGCGTTACATTTCAATTCCCTCAGCCCATAACTCACACAGAAATGCAAAAATATTATACACTTTGTTTCGTTGAACTAGCAACAGCGATCCCATCTATCATATTAGCGCGCGGCGTATTGTCGGAATTAAAAATTATGTTGTTCACTAAAACGGGGAATTCCCCGCCTCGGCTAACCCCGCTATCGGTTGTAAGCCGCACCCCAACTTTAACCTATGACCTAGTTACGTTGTGAAACTCCTGAAAATTGCGTGACACTTTCGAGCAAGTCTGGTCGGACGGACATACCTACCATAGGTAATTGGCAGACAGGGCACTGGCTACGAGGGGACAGGTGTCTGGCTGGTTACGCATGTTCCGTAATATGCAGGGTTTTTGAAGTGAACAACTTTGTTTTCATGATGATTTTTTTCTTATATTCCTATACAAGTTAGCGGTTGACTGCAATCTCACCTGGTTGTAAGTGATGATGCAGACTAAGATGGTAGCGGGCTAACCTGTTAAGAAGTATGGTAGTCATGCCCCTAATCGGTTTCCACGCGACATAGCACTTGATCACTAAACCGCTTAGCGGTACGTCTTTGTCGGTAGGGTAACTAGCCACGGCCGAAGCCGCCCACCAGACAAACAATTTGAACAATTTACTTATAATATATAGCTAACTAGCTGTTGCCCGCGACTTCGTCTGCGTTTGATTTAGTTTTTTGATGTGGCATTAAATTTAGTTGTAGATCTAAAACAAAATTAAAGTATTCAGTATCGCTAAGCCTTAAATGAGGGGTTTGCTGCTGTCCGCTGAGGAGTTCTGTCCTCTATCTCCAACCACAGCTTTGGCAAATTTAAACACATATTATAACGTCTATAGTACAAAAATAATTATTTAAATCGGTTATAATTTGTCGGAATTATGGTGTAAAATCGTTAAATACTCATCCCCTCTCCCAAAGGAACCGAGCTTAATGTCGGGATAAAAAGTATCCTATATTACTTCTAACACTTCCAAGAATATGTGTACATAGTTTCATGAGGATCGGTTAATAATAATAATAATTTTATTCACAAAAATGTAGGCACATACAGTTTTTAAAATGTATAGTAATTATTATAATATTTATACAAACAAATGCGTGCCTCACAAATTATATTGGTGTGTATGTAATAAATGTCTGTAATGGTGCCATTTGAAATCTACTGTCCCTGATTTAGGTAAAAACCTGTATTACAGGCGACCGTGCTCTCCTTAAATTGTTGTTTCGATGTATGATTGTGCGATTGTGTGTGTATGAAGGTTAAGTAGTTTTTGCGTGAAAGCGTAACAAACAAACTTACATTGACATTTATAATATTAGTAGGGATAACTAGCCACGGCCAAAGCCGCCCACAATATAAACAATTTGAACAATGTACTGATAATAATTACCTTATCCGATACTATTAAAGTTCAGAAGTGTCATACTTCAGTTCTTGGGATAATCTCCTTATAACTAGCCATTACAAAATTAGTAAGGCACAGAAGTGCCGTGCTTACGTATGTTGACAGCCTTAATAGTTCATAGCCGAATTGGACTGCAATCCAAAAAATCGTAGTTTAATATCCTACCTTTTCACCTACTAGTAGCGGGCAAAACATTATTCGATCCTTGTAGGTACCTACTGAATTTACGGTTAGTTGGAGGGGAAATAGATAGAAGTCAATCAATTAATCAAAAACTCCGTATTCAACGTATTACAGGCTCCTTATGCTCATTAATATACTGTATTCTTTTGCATTTTTTGCAATAGTCATACGAAAGACAAAATAAATATTCTAAGAACTATACCAAATGCTAATGAGACCACCTCAAAACCTATTTTAAAGTAAATAGGCATAATTCAATAATAGTTAAATCTTAAAATATCTTTACATACCTACCGGTAGGTACATAGAAGGATATACATAATACATAATATAAGTCTATTCTATATACATAATACATAATTAAGTATATTCTTTTGAATCACCAAAAGTTATTCAAAATATATTCTGAGTAATAATTTGCACTGGTCCTGAATACTTTACTATTGAAAAGTACCGACATAAAAGCTTTGTAGGTACTTCAGATCAAACAGTCTAAGGGTAAAAAGTTATTCACGCTGAGGTGTGCAACCTCAAGAAGGGTACTTTAGTAGCTCATTCAACAAACAAAAATATTTTAAAGCGTATATTATGCAGATCTAGGTTTATTTACTAGGTTGTGCTTTTAATATGACATTGTTCATACAAGTTTACTTATTTCATTAGGTATATCTAGTATGTAACCGATAAATAAAAATACTGACTCTATAATATAGGTGCTGTACCCAGGTGGCAGTGGCGTGCATAGAGGGTTTGCACAGGGTATTCAGATTATATATAACGAAGAAAATCTCCAGTACGAGTTATAAAAACTTAAGGATATGCTTTTTATAACTCTTACAATGACTATCCTTAAGTATTTTATAACTCAGAATGGAGATTTTTCTCATTTAATGTTGCGGCAGACTTCGTGCATACCCTGTGCATACCCTGTATGCTCGCAACTGCCCGGTGGGTATTAAGAGTTAAAAATTTTATACAAAGACGCAACTTTTAAAAAACGTGTAATAAATTAAAAACTATCCATCAACTACTTTTATAGTTTTTTCGAACAATAACATAAGGAAGCTAGATATTTGTATGTATGTTTGTAATATAAAGGGACGCATATGTTGTTAACAAATGTTTGCAGTTAATCTGCTTCGAAAGCCGTTTATATTGGAATATATCGGTAAAAATGTTTCTGAAAAAGTAGCTAAAAATTCGCGCACGTTTGCAGGAATCATTATAAATTGTAGCTTCGTGTATTTGGGAGTTATCAGGTGCAACAAATAACCTTGTGACCTAGTTTTGTGCTAGAAAGGTGTTCGTGAAAGTATCTAAACATCTCCTTTTAGGTTGATTAGGTTATTTATGTGATTACAATTAACTAAAAATCTTTGTAACTTATCCTCGGCCGAATATCTCTGAAGAAGATATTCAGGAATTTCCTCAGTAAACGTAAACATTTTAAGAATGTAGAATATCAATGAAAACTATTATTTTTTCGGTTTCACCGATAAGTCTCAGAGACAGAACCCATGTTTTTCCCTTACCATCAATCGTTTAACACGAATAAACAGTTTTTCACTTTAAGACAACACATGAATTAAGAACGAGAATATAATAACTAATTAAAAAAAAAATCGTGTGTGTACTTATTGTCCACGCGTTAGAAGTTATACTTTTTCTACAAGATATCAATATTTTTAAAAATTTTATCTTTCACTTTATTCTACGTTTGTAGAAAAAACTACACTAACAATAGAAAAAAGGTATTGTTTGAATTATTGAAAGTCAACTGTCAAACCTTTTTTAGAATAACTAAAATGTTGACTATCGCTAACTTCATGGTGTCGGTTTTTGGTGACGGTGTGCGCGCGCATCGTAAAAATTTGCTCTCACCATTTTTCCCTAACGCGCCAAAAGAAGTATAACTTCAAAAATACAGCATTTCGTGATTCATGATTATCGGTGTGCAACCGAATGATTTATTACTTGCTACTTTAAAATTAGTTTCCTATTGCTCATCACGCCCAACGCTTTCAGATAAACAAACGACAAAAATATAAATCTTTGGGTTGGTAGGTAAGTAGGTAGTATAAATCAACGAATTTCGCGCCTCCTTTATCCCGCTTCCATCCGACGTGATCGATCGTCTTCATAATCGATTTGTATGATATAACCGATTTCGCTCGATGATTTATTCGCATCGTGTTTACACCGAGCCCGTAACGCCTTTGTGACGCCTTCAGAGTGCCCTCCAGTGCGGAAATATTGACGGCGGGAAAAATAGCTTCTTTCATAATCGTCTCGCCCCATTGTCGTGAATCGATTATGCTATCGACTATAAAGGAAAGTAAGAGTTGTTTCCGGTCATTTATGTAGTGTCGAGTTTTACCGTGGTTTATGGGTTCTGAGTTTTAACCGACTTGAAAAAGAGGGACGCTGCACACGCATAACTTTTTTTCTATGTGTAATTCGTTGTCGAACATTTTTTAAATTTTTTATTTCACTACAAGTTTTAACTGCAATCTTACCTGTCGGTCATGCAGTCTTAAGTTGGTATCGAGCTAACTAGCTAGGGATATGGCGGTAATATTAAACCCATGCTCCTAATCGGTTTCTATGCGTCATCGTACCGGAATGCTAAATCGCTTAGCGGTACGTCTTTGTCGCTGGGGTGGTAACTAGCTACGGCAGAGGCCAACCTCCACACCAGGACAGAGAAAATTCAAAAATTATGAATTTTTAAATTTCCGTATCGAACCTGGGACCTTTCACATAATCCTAACAGCTTAGTCCATAAACACCTTAGACTGCATCATCACTGGTAGTGTACCAGGTAAGATTTCGTTCAAGAGACTTCAACTTGTTGTGGAATAAAAAAAAACAGACGTGGCAGATTTCATCCATACTCATACATAAAAGAATATGAATTAATTTCACTGCTCCGAAATACGCAAAGTTCATTTGCTTAACGTTGTGTAAAAATCATAACGCTTGACTTAAGGGAAATGTTTACATTGAGTTAGTAAGCGATGCGACTTTAGAAAATAAAAAAATCTAATATTACTAAGTGTTCGGCGTCTTCGGGGATGCTCTTAAAGTTATTAAGAAATAGGGGTAGTAGATGCCCGTGGCTTTGTTATCTGCGGGAAAATACATTAAATTTAATAAAGGTGCCCAAGGCGCATCGCAATAAACTAAGTAAAGCGAGGTCCAAACAAACGCGTCCGTCAAATAAACAAGGTAAACGTTTTAATAATTACGCAGTGTTTTGTCACACTTCAACAGCAGTCTAAAATGTCAGAGCGTGAAAAACGCTGCATTTCTATTCCGACGTTATGCCTTATTACTAAGGCAAATATGGTTTAAGTAAAGCTGAAGCAACAAAATAAATCGAAGTCCAAACTAACGCGTCTAGAACGCGTTCGCCGTTGCGTACTAATTTACGATCAATCGCAAGCTGTGGCGTGCAATTCATACATGCACAAAAGCGCTACCCAACCCAATATTTTCATATAACTGGCAGCTTTATGCTTACCCTGGTCCAAATTCCTGTGCACGCCACTGATCACAAGACGTCCTTGGTTTGATCCAAGGATGCAGTACGTTAATTTGAACACCACAAAGAACGAAAGTTTGGCACCTTGGTGTGGACATTTAAGTTTAAAACTCACCACATAAACCTTATATTTTAATTTATTTAGTTACCTAATTTTAAGTTTCTTTTTTATTGTTTATGTTCACATCGATATTTTTTTGTGTAGCTTGTACTTTATATGTTGTTTCCTATGTATTGTTTTATTTCTCAAATAAAAGATTTATTGTTACCTTGCTTGAACAGTAGACGTATAAGATATTTCTAGTTTTCTAAAGAAGTCGAGTTTGTGTTTTATGAATTTGTCTTGTATGTCATATTAAATATTATAATATAATATTTAAAATATTATAATATAATATTTAAAATATTATAATATAATATTTAATATGACATAAACAAATTCATACAGTCATTAAGGTTTAAAATTCACAAAAAACCCTATTCGTATATTTTTTAAAGAGTTGACGTAAACGATATTCCTAGCTATATTGACGGACAAAGCAGATGGCCCACCGTGATAACAAGTAGAAAACTATCCTAAAACAGAGCAACATTTCACAGGGCATGCAAGGAGCACGTTCTGCAACATGCCCATAAATTTTAGTCGTACGTGTTAAGTGCCTGTAATTATACTGGCAACCACGCCCTTAAAACCCGAAAACAGCATTGTAAAAATGCTGCTTAGCGTTAGAAATAAGCGATACATCCCCGGACGAGCTCTGTCACAAAAAGCTGTACTAAAACTAGCGATTTAAAAAAGTCAATTTTATGTTTCAAAAATTTGTCTGAGTGATATATTTACGAGTATTTTTGTATGTTGTTACAGAATGGAGCGGGGGTGGCGGTAACGGCGAGTATCGCGTCAGGAGACAGCTGTCAGTATCTTCAGACTCCAAACTACTAGACGAGGGTGCGAGGGAAGACGCGAGGGTGATTATGAGGCCCAAGCGGCCGCCGAGGCCCAAGTCCGAAGCGTTTCTAGGGCCACACGACCACTCTAGCAGACGAACGAAACGGTTCAGTGCCTTTGGGGTGAGTTCATCAACAGTTTCTTATAAAGAGCGTATTGTACCTTTGTAATACTACTACGGCATGTGGCAGTTTGCAATTTAAGAGCAAAAAAATATGTTTATTACTAGATCACATTATTCTTTTTAGTCGTGCACTCTTAACAGAATGGTCGTTACTGCCGTGATGAATGACATGGTTTTTTTAGGCTTCGTTTGATCGCGGGGTACTTCTCCGCATTTGGCGGTTGGTAGCGTTATGGAAGCATTCCACCTGTGATCAGGGTCAACAATTTCACCGTATCCGTCCATTTAGTAGGTGATCGCTTTATTTTTTCCTTCAACATGTCCATGCGCCACCAATCGTTCAATCGATCGACCCCTCGTTCCTTGAGATATGGCCAAAAAACTCACACCACTTCACAAATGGTTAAATTTCTTGACCTTTTTTGTTCAATACATGCATATATACTGCATATACACCTTCCCTTGAATCACTCCCTTTATTACTGAAAACTGTATTAAAATCCGTTGCGTTGTTTAAAACATCTAGATTACAAACAGGGGGTCCCCCTGTGTTGTATATTATGTAAAGATAAGCCACCTAACAAATTTAGTTTTCATACATTAGTGTCTAGGATGCCTTGTCTTAACTTTCTAAATACATATATATTGCTGTGAAGCTGAATCTCAAACGCTTAGAATATAACCCCTGATTCCATTCCGAACTAAAGGTAGGTTCGTAAAACTTAATTATAAGCTTCCTTTTATTCCTCTAAATGCCCTTGACTGCAATCCCACCTGATGATAAGTGATGAAGCTGTCTAAGATAGTAATGGGCGAACCTGTTTTTTCATCTCATTCTCACCCCTAATTGCATTAATTCCGCCGTTTGTAAACCGTTTTTCTTTTTTGGTTGTGCAATAAAGTGAATAAATAAATAAAATAATCAGTTTTGACGTGACATTGTACTGGAACGCGCGGCGGCACATCTTTGTAAGTCGGGTGTTAACTATGGCTAGTTACCACTTGACTTACAAAGATGCCGAAACCTCCACCAGAAACGGATCGGTAATTTAACTTTTCGCCATTAAGTTTTTGCGTTAGAAACACGTGATAATGGTGTCTACATACATGACATCACAAGTACATAAAGCAGAAGCTATACATAAAAACGTAAATACATACTACTATATAATATAGTCTATCGAGTATAGGTAGAGCCCTCCTATTGTCAGCGTAACTGATAACAATGGTGGCTATTTCCTCTTTTTACGTGGCAAACGTTGGCGTCCATTAATATTATAAATCTGCGTTGAAATGTTCGCGCATTACTTAGGAAGGCAGGTCGGTGCCGTCGGACATTCTTAAAGGACCAAAGTATTCACGAAGAATAATGGCGGGCCAGGTTCATTTGATAGCTTGCACTGAGCCTGAATACAAAAAGAAAGAAATACAGACTTTGATGGATGGGAGACAATTTTTAAGACTATTGAGCCCGTAAATATGTAACAGCGGTGCAAATAACACATAGTTCCTGTAAAAGCCTGTCCCAGATATTGCCTGTGCATTTTAAAAAACTGGACTCTGTACCGCAGTATTTCTGCGTGTGACCATAGGCTTGGCGTTTTTTTCACGGTACTACAAGTTTTTATTTCTGATTGGAGAACGTAGAGATACTCAGAGCGTAGCTCTTACTCTATCTGTATAGTATACGTCGCAGGTTATGTAGACAAATAATGTCTTTGCGATAAACATAGAGATGATACGATTGCAAATGGGCTGTTAATTGAACCTGAGTTGAATTGGTACCTTACTCAAATTTTAAACCGAAATTTTAGAACAACAAACATTTATGTGCCCTCTAATGAATACTTACCTCAAATAGTGACGGATTTCGCAAAACTATCTAATTTTCAATCCGCGAGGTTTTTTTTGCATAAAAAAGACGTTTCCCTATTATCGTTCAGTATGTTTTAATAATAATAGGTCCTATACAATGAAAAGAGCTTTTTATCGTATCAGTACTATAGGGTACTGATATAAATTCTATGAGTCTTAATATAGATTCCTTGACACAGTAAAATCCAATTCCTTGAACCCCATCACAAATGTCCGTTAAAACTTACGTTGAATATCCAAAGGGCTGAAGACCGTCACTTACGTGTTCTAAAAGAAATTTGCATTTGAAGAAACCCCCGTGACATTGCTATAGCATACAAAAGCCTTATAAGGTGCGAAGTGTCTTATTAAAACCGCATAAACGGTGTAGAGACAATGAAATCTCTGATTGTAGAATATAAGTAGGGTTGTCAACGTCGCGGTATTATAATAAAATACGACAATTTCTTTCTTTCTGATCTTGAAGTGAATAAAGTTTTGCACTTTTCCTAGTGACTTCTCAATAATATAATCATTTCATTTATGTGTATTTCTGTTTTCCCAAGATTGCATATTATATTTTACGATAAACAACGTCGAAAAATTATAGAGCCTACTACATACTACATACTTGACCGAAACTTGGCGATGTAAATTTGTAGCTAAATATAAAAAAAAAATTAACCTTATCTTGGCGGGGCACTCCCGCATCGATCGCGCTATGCAATATATATCTCCGCTTAATAGTACACTCTAAAGCTGAGCGTGGAAGTGATAACGAATTTCTTCTGGTGGTTGAAAACACATCTCCGCTTTTCTCTCGTCTCTGCGTCGCATTAAACCTTTGTGTTAATAAAAAAAACATATTTATTAAGGAGCTGGCAACCCTGACCGAGGGTCGAAAAGTGAAACAGTACGAATGTAACCATTATGCATTGTGTGCTAATTATTGGGAATACCTGAGCTATGTCATGCATTTTTACAAGTTTTTTTTTCGATTGAAAACTCTTTGCCGTTTATTCTCGTGGGAAGAACTCGAGTTATTAGGATGTTTCGTAGATGTTTCACTATCTACGACGTTAATTCCATTTTAATGGCTTTGTTTTTTTTTTTAGAGCATATTCAACTACGGATCACGGATTTTATTCCGGTTTTTTTTTTAATAATTTAAAATGACGGACCAAGGGAATGGCCAAGGGGAAAACAATGGTAATTGGAAAACCATCGCCTATGAACATAGCAAAACTTTGCAGGGCAAGCAAAGACCACGTCCTGCAACGTGTCGTCCTGTGTCCATAAATTTGAGGCGTAGCTGCTAAGCCTCATGTGGATGTAATTACACCGGCATCCACGCCCTTCAGACCGAATTGAAGTATTGCAACAATGCGGCTTACAGTGCCAGCCCGAAGTTAGGAAATTTGTGGTCCACGATTCACTACCCACAATCCGAAGCACGGTGAGCCGTCGGTACTGGTTATTGTCAATAACATGTGATAATGATAATTAAAGCCCACCAAGAACTTAAAACAACGCACCGGGGCCCTGTTATTTGAAGGCCTTACATGGGTAATATTAACTACTTACAACATATAAAAACAAATTCTCTGAAGTGGGTTACAATAACAGCTGTTTATAAAAACAAATTACTCTTGGCCTGGAAATTAAACGGTCCGTGTATGATAATATTAACTTAGTACCCGCGAGCTTCTGATAGCTAATAGGCACGATAGCTAACTAAAATATTTATCAAGAAAACGCGAGAGTAACTCCGTACAAACATCGCGGGCGCCTGAGACCGCGCGCCGTAGCAAACCGTATCACATTAGTTTAAGTCAAATATTTAGACAGGCGCTGGCGGGCGAAGAAAGCGAAACGGCGTTGACTGGGAACTAACTGATGGTTGGAGATAACGCGACTCGCACGCACAGTGATCTATCTACGCAAGAGGTTTTCTTTTTCCAACAACATGTATGGTAATTGATAGCCTAGTGCTTTCCTTTCTTGCGAGACCGTGTTCGAGTTCGGCACGCACCACTGTCTTTTCGGAGTTGTGTGGGTTTTTAATCTAAGCAATTTAAATATCATTTGCTTTAAAATGCGCAGGAAAACATCGTGTTAAAACCTGCATGCCTGAGAGTTCTCCGTAATGTTCTCAACATCGTGTGAAGTCTACCAATCCGCACTTAGACAGCGTGATAGACTTACGACCTAAACCCTTCTTATTCTGAGAGATGTTGACTTTACAATGAATATTGTTTAGTGACAATAATAATCCATTGTATAGTCAAAATTTTTAAACTTAATTTAAATAAAATATTGAGTTACTAGCTGTTGCCCCCGACTTCGTCTGCGTTTGATTTTGTTTTTGATGTGGCGTTTAATTTAGTTGTAGTTTAAAAAAATAACTAAAGTATTCAGTATCGCTATGCCTTAAATGAGGGCTGCTGTCCGCTGAGCAGTTCTGTCCTCTATCTCCAACCTCATTCAGATGTATTTAAAGTTTCGGCAAAAATAATAATTGTGTGTGTGTGTGAGTGTGTGTTTTTCTATATTATAGATACGTACTACAGGATGGCTATGGATGTCATATATTCGATTGAATGAACTCTTCCGTTTGATCATTCTCATTTGCAGTAGCCATTTAGTAATTTTCGTTTTAGCTACCTAGCTAAATCGAAAATTACTACATGGCTACTAAAAATGATAACTACCTAGTTAGTCATAGGAAATAAATATATATATATATTCTATTATATTATTGATTATACCAGATATGGCGGAAATAGTTAAACCTGATCTGTTCAGCCGTTCTGGATCAATTAAAACATCCATCGTAACTTTCGCATTTATATGAAACCTAACTATGAAACTTAACCTTAACCTAAAATATTTATAATTTAACTGAAACCGAAAAATTAAACAATTTATTTGATAAGATTAGTTTCTTATCGTCGTAACAATTAAGTTTTTATGACCTGGCCGGTTATAAAATCCACAGAGAAGGAATTAAAATCTTTATCCTATCTTCTACATAAAACAGTTTCAATATAAAAAAACAATCCCGTCCTAGCTTAGACTGCTAAGAGCACTTCCCGATCACCCTTAATCGCTACAAACAACCTCTACTTCGATAGTACGCTAGCTTATAGTGCCGAGACTAGAATTTCTTAGCAAATTTTTAGTTTACTGTTTCAAGCACTATACAGTAGCCTAGTACGCTATTAACAAATAAGTTATGTAAGCACTCAGTACATTCGCTAATCGGTATAAAGAACCGTTGCGAAATGCGAATGCGACCCTTTATGCGACAATAAACTTATGAACCACGAAGTTTCGCTCGGGTTTTAATGCGATATCAATTTTTAATCTTGAGAGTTCACTGAGGATCTTATATGTGAAATGAACTATTTGTCAAAGACCAGCTGAAATATTTCAAGTAATTACATATGGAGCCGAGACGGGGACACTGACAGTCGACCTGATCCACGAATTTAAAGTCGCACAGCGCGCTATTGGGCGAGCTATGTTGGGAGTCTCTCTTCGGGATAGAATTCGCAACGACGAAATCCGTAGAAGAACCAAGGTCACCGACATAGCTCATAGGATAAGCAAGTTGAAGTGGCAGTGGGCGGGTCATGTCTGTGGTAGGACGATGGCCGTTGGGGTAGACGTGCGCTACTACCTGACCTACTTTAAGTACCCACCTAATGGTTATCCTTATTATAATATTATAAACGCGAAAGTGTGTTTGTCTGTTTGTTTATCCTCTATCCTTCACTATTTAGTTACTAGTTAGCGTTAACCACGTGAACATCCATAAACTTCATTAGAACTAACCAAAAACATTTCTGACTCCAATAAATATCTCTTCGAAATCTATTTATGGTAACAAAAGCTCGACATTCCGGAGCTAAAAGCACTCCGTAACATTCGCTAATCGGTATAAAGAACCGCGGCAGAGATACGACTCTTTACGCGACAGTAAACTTATAAAAGTGCTTTCGCTTGGGTTATTACTTACCTACTGCTTTTATATTGGTCTCTTTGTTTTCTCAGTACTAAAAGTTAAGTATAAAGCTCACTCGTGAATTTTGTGATTTATATTGTGCTCTATAAGTAGGATAAAGAGACGTTGCGATACAAAGGGTCGTCTTCTTTTTGTGTACAAAATTCGTAGAAAGTTGTTTTACGATCCATTTTTTGTTTCTCTTTTTTTTTTTTTTGGTTATAATAATTTCACACTTCTTTTACATGTTTACAAATCCTTGCTGCGTCTTTAGGAGCAGTGGCGTGCACTGGGTTTCTTACCAGGGTATGCATACAGCAGGAAAATTGCATAAAATGGAAAAAATCCTCCTCTAATACGGGCTATATTTCAATTTTAGGGTATGCAGTGCTTTTTTGCATGTATGAAGTGCACGCCACTGTTTAGGAGGTATTGTTTTTCATTCAATGTTTAGCGAAAGCAAAATAGCTTTAACTGTCTTTCCACGACCTCGGCGCACTGTGGTTTCAAGTGGGAGGTCCCGAGTTCGATCCCCGGCAGGGAAAATTTGGGAATTAATAATTCCTGAATTTTCTCTGGTCTGGTATGGTGGGTGGCTGGTGGGTGGCTTTGGCAGTTGCCACCCTATCGAAACAGAAGTGACACTAAGCAATTTTGCGTCCCTGTAATATATAGCGTAGAAACTGACTAGGCGTCTGCAGTGGCGTGCATACAGGGTATGCACATAGTATGCAGATGATTGAAAATGAAGAAAATCTCCAGTACGATTTATAAAAAACTTAAGGATAGGCATTGTAAGAGTTATAGAAAGCCTACCCTTAAGTTTTTATAACTGTTACTGGAGAGGCTTTCTATAACTCTTACAATGCCTATCCTTAAGTTTTTTATAAATCGTACTGGAGATTTTCTTCATTTTCAATCATCTGCATACCCTGTGCGTACCCTCTATGCACGCCACTGGGCGTCTAGGTTTAATATAATTGCAAAACCCCTAACAGGTTAACCCGTTACCATCTTATACTGCATCAACACTTACCAGCGGGTGAGTTTGCAGTCAAAGGTTAACTTGTAGTGGAATAAAAAAAACTTACTCGCACATTAATTACAAAACTTTGTTACTGATTTAATCTTCTTTGGGCGTAGGCATTGAATTAAGAATATACAGAATCCTCATTCAGGTATTATTGTATGCAGTGCATTCTGTCCAAAAACAGTGAAAACGTCCTGCGCACTTCTCATTTTACACCCGCGGAATGTTGCTAGCTCAAAATTTTTATCCCATTTTCCCATTTTGTGGTGAACGCTTAGAACATAAAAGGGTAAAATAACTACTGCCAATTGCTAAATGGTATGAAGTGCTAACCCTTTGTTCGAGAAACCATACTAAAGTGGAGTGGTTTTTGATACTTCAAAATAAGCCGTGTACACGATTTCCGTATGTCCTTAATTCTGTTCTGTGACGTAGAAAAAGTTGTACGTAAATTCAACCACCAAAAGGGGGTAGGAAAATGGCAATAAAGTTCTACGTTAAAATTTGAGGCAATATAATAAGTTAGTTGTAATACTTTTTAATAATAATATACCGTTAGGTGCAACATTTATTGCTTGAAAATATTTAAGACTAGCCTGCTTAGTCGGATCTCTACATGACTTTTCTTACTATATGGTTGTTGTTAAAGTAAACGTGGGTAGACGGAAATGTTATAGCTATTTCACTTCTTTGACTACCCATCTCCGACTTAACACTTACGTACAAAATGGCCACATTGTCTGCTTACATTTACATCAAAGGCAAAACCCGCAATTCTGCCAATCAACTGCCGCGATGGCTTTTGTTATTTTTATCTGCCATGTCAATCGTGTGAAAACGCGTCGTGCTGTTATAGTCAATTCTTTATATTTTTTCGTCTGTTTATTTGCGTATAAAAATCGTTTGCAGTTGTTTCTGTAAAATTGTTGTGTAAATATTGTGTTTCAGTATAAGTTATTGCATCTTTCATTTTTAAATTTACATCGAATCTGTGAAAAGCCGTGTAATAAGTTTCTCACATGTTCTATGTTCTGCGTAATATATTATGTTATAAAGTCAAACTCGAGTATTTCGTTATAAAACTATGCCCATAGAATGAACTTTTGATAAGAACACATCAGAAGTGGTCTCTATGGGCAGATATCATAACAAAAAAAAATGGACATGGTAGTAAAATTATGGCGACAGCTACATTCGTAAACTTAAAAGCTAAAAGAACTTGATATTTAACTTTTTTTAATTAAAAAACGGATGTATTCGCTAGTGATATGATGGCGAAAACCATATTCGTAAACTTAAAACTAAAGCTACAAGGGTTCTAAACGCGTCCTGGTCTAAGAAGAAGCCCACAACGTCTTAGTTGGGGACTTAGTCGGTCGTTTTTTATTTGTTATCTCCATCTCGCATTGTCATTTAAAATTATAAGGTTCGAAAAATAAACGTCTCATCTATTTTAATTTGATTTAAACAGCTAGTGGAAGCGAGCAAGACAAAATCCACTCCACTCCACTTCACTCCACTTGTATTCCATACATTAAAGTGTTGGTACCATCGTAAATTGTTCCCGCTAAATCCCTGTCGCCTGCCGCGAACACTGATTGATGGTCATTCTCTTTGTCTCCAGGGCGACTCTCCATTCGGGAAGTCGGAGGCGTACATAAAACTGGAGCAGCTCGGCGAGGGCTCCTACGCTACGGTTTATAAGGGGTATAGCAAGTGAGTATCAATCTTGCTATCCATACTAAATATATGAATGAGAGAATGTGTCTTTCTTTCACGCAGCAATGTAAAAAATGTGTCATGCATCATCTTATATTTTTAACACACTTACAAAAAAGGAGGAGGTTAACAATTTGGTTGTATATTTTCATTTATTTTATTTTTATGTATCTTATGTCATTAATAAACAACTGGTTCGAACTTTTTTTTGTTTGAAAGGGTATGTCCCATTTTCATCAGCTCATGATCTATTGTAGGATCTTGGAGAAATTGAGGGAACTCTTTAAATATTAGGTATAGGGACACTTATAGCGATTTAAGTATTTTTTTAAGTAACTTGGGCATTTGCTTTCGAAAAGCACCATTTGGTGAATCGAAACTGGTGATAAGGACCAGGGATGGCCACCGGAACTCCGCAATAATAAGTATAGCGCGGGTTACGATTTTATTGGGGAATATGTTTGGTAAGCAATTTATGCTCGTTACAATAAAGGAGCTGACGGTTTTTATTAACGCCCCAGGTTCGGGAAAGGAAATATTTTGTGAAGGGTTATTAGCAGTTTGTGTTTAAACCCCAGGTTGAATTCTTTGGAATCACCATTAACTGAATAAAATGCCACCTCGACTTTTCTAGTTATCTGTGTACCAGTACTCAATCAGTTGGTATATAAAGTAGTTGGGTCACTATGTTTGTGCTAGCAAAACTCGAAATTCTACATGAGCTGAAATTCTAGGAAAATGTGGTTCGTAGAGCTAACGAGCACGTACGAATCGCTAAATTGTCGCCGATGTCTTTGAGAAGTTCCACAATGTCTTTTGTGGATTATGTAAGCTGAACAAACCTCACATTTCCCTTCGCAGATTTTGAAATGTACATTTAGATAAATTGTCGCTACCTGTACTTACACATTCTCTCATTTATTAGCTATGTACCTTGTATGTCACAACATCTGAATATACAAAATACTTGATTAACGTATACAAAAAGACAGATAACAGACTACTTGTTTTTTCTCTTAATATATTTTATTATCATGAATAACAAGATAAACACTGTTGAATATATATTCTCGAAAATTGAAAAAGAGAAAAAGTTACTTAATTGTATTATAAAAAAGTTTAAAGTATAAGAAAAGTTCTCGTCGTTTCCTTTACCTCGCATTTCTATGGAGTCAAAGATTAATAAACTTCAGAATGTGAAATAAATATATATATATAAATATTAATATTATGTACCTAATTATATTCCGTATTTAGGCTAAAATTTTTTGTTTATTTTTATTTATTTTTCCTCTAAAATTAAAATGTACCTACTACCACGTACACGCAATACAAAGTCAAAGTCAAAGTAAAATATTCCTTTATTCAAATAGGCACATAGATGGCACTTTAGATGCGTTATTGTAAACAAAATGTGTACATAGCAGTGAGTAGTGATGGCGATAACTACAATCGTAAACTTAAAACTAAAGCTACGAGGGTTCCAATCGCGCCCTGGTCTAAGAAGAAGCCCACAACAAACTTAGCCGGGTGTTCTTTTTGTTATCACCATCTCACATTGTCATTAGAAAAAAATTTAAGAAGCAACCTGGTTAGAGCAATTGTTTACACCCAAGCTTTTTTATCGTTTACTTAATCCTTTATACTATAATAGGACTTTTCTATAAGCTTTCGCTTAATACAAACTTTGAACTTCTTTAGTGACATCCCCAAGATATCAACCGGTAATTTATTGTAAAATTGTATACAATTTCCTTTAAATGAATTGCTTATTTTGTGTAGTCTAGTGTACTGCACTACAAGTTTATTTTTGCTTCTAACGTTTAAATTATTGCAGTCACATTTTCTTTTAAATTTTGATATATTTTTGTTAACATACATTAAATTTTCAAATATGTATTTTGTACATGTTCCACAAAATACATGTTCCACAAATACCAGGTAAACAAGAAGAAAATTCCACATGGCATTAAGGTCGCCTTTTACCTTACTGAATAGATTGCAATAAAGAATTAAAACAATATTAAGACTTCAAACTTAATGGAAATCTGATTTACTGCCCAATTGAGTGAATTCTCTTATGCGTTTAATTAAAATTTTATATTCTTGTGCTAAGATCCTATATAGAATGTGGAAAACACCGCAGTTAACAACACGTGTAAAATATTGTTTCTGTCTAAGTACGTTCGAAGTCCATTGTGGATTTTAATTCATTATTTGATTTTCTTCGTTTTTTTTATAAAAATGTAATAAAAATCACAGCAAAAAATCACGCTATTCACTATTTATTCGATGACCTGTTTCCTGGTTGCAATTATCCCATCGCATAAGCAAGGTTCCCGTAAGTTCGAATTCCCAAACACCTTGACGCATTATGCATTCTGTTAATCCTTTGACTTTGGTCGATATGCAGAACAGGTCGCTTTTAGCCCAGTTCGTCATCTGTTTTATGCATCACTCGCTTCGTATCGACCTCCTGAAATGTTTGGTTGTGTATTGTTGCGTTCGTTGAATTGTTTGTGGCAACACTCTTTTCTCGCTTTTATCCTCTGTTAGATATCTGGATTCTAATTAATAAGATTTAAAAGATGCAGAAGTGTAACGAACACGTGTTATTTACATGCGGTCTACTGAACTAATACACTTGTTTTGTCTTAAAGTTCAACACGAACATTTCTTCTTTAAATTTAAAGGCAGACTTTTATTTCAGTTTTGGCATATTAATTTAGAAATTAAGATGGTTTTCAATTGAGAAGTTACGTCGTTTATCTTTAAACATATTCAATGAAGATCGGGCCCATATATATTTGAGATAATGCTGCTTAGCCTTAGAAATAAGCCATAGTACTTCCCCGGACGTGCTCAATCACATAAAGGTCTATTAAATGGAGCCACGACGATGAACGGTAAAAGACCTGAGGAGCAAGTTTTGAATTCCTTTTTTGTGATGTCCTTATATCCTTACCATAAACGTTTAACTATTATAAACTACTTGAATTGCAATAGTTGAAACGTATACCTTTGATAAAATATTACAAAAGGAAAAACAAAATGATTCTGTTTTTCCTTTTAAATTAATCTATCATTTATGTTTTAGTTTGCTATAAAAGTCGTTTCATAATCAACGGTAAAAAAAAAAGTTTTTTCATCTTTTAAAGTGAGTATCTGAGCACGAAGTATTTAGCTCAAATAGTTTATCTTTCCGATAGTGAGTGCACAGCATCTCCACTGGTACGCTCAAAGGTTAATTGAAAGCTGCAAATTGCTGCGGCAAACTGTTACAGCGTCTAGAGTATACGAGTGTTGGTGTAATAACAAAAAGTAAAGATAAGCACTTTGATACAATTTTTACTTTTAGAAGCGGTAAAAAATTACGAACTTGTTTGCCCTATTCAAATGGGAAATAGAAAAGGTCGGAAGCCCAACATGGTGGGAAATGTCGTCATTAAAATATCATAAGTAATAACGGTCGCTAGCGACTTCTTCTGTATTATATTATAAGAATATTTTGGTTTTGTTTCCCGCTCTGGAGTTTATGTCCGTTTCAGGTAGGTACATAATTAAGAAATAAAAAAATAGGCATACTGTCTGAATTGGGGTTTTGAAAAAAAAAAATATTGATTTATTTTATGTATTTTAAAACGTTGTTATTAATAATATTGATATTTGATGTAAAAAAAAAATTTTTTTCAATAAATTATAAACAACTAGCTGTTGCCCGCGACTTCGTCTGCGTTTGATTTTGTTTTTAAAGTATTCAGTATCGTTAGCCTTAAATGAGTATAGTAGTATATATATGTATCACATGTCAATTAATTAAAGACAAATAATTTGCAATAAAATAAAATTGCGACTATAATTATTAAAGATCTAAGCTATCCTATCTCTTAAGTTGGAGCAGACTGCTCACGGTGTGCCAATTTAATTTAAAATCGGTTAAGTAGTTTAGGAGTCCATCGCGGACAAACATAGTGACAGGAGATTTATATATATTAAGATTAAAAATTGATCAAATTTAAAAAAAAATCACGTGACTATAAACGCGCCATGATTGGTCACCATAGTTGTGACGTCATAATGTTGTAGCTATTTAATAACAGTACGACGTTTACGGCTTATACGTGACTAGACAATAATATTGAAAATTTATTGCTAAAAAACGAGTTGTTAGTTGGTTCCGATTAGCTATGTGTGATGGATTTATGAAGGCAAAGTCTGATAATATTCCTGATGTTGATATTTTTATGATAACCAATTTTTAAAAAAATGACGTTCGGTTTAATTCTGCTGAAGTTCGAGGTGCCAAGGCATAAAGGTAAGTCTGTTAAAAAATAATATAATAAATAAAAATATTTAAGTATTTATTCACCATTATATTAAATATAATTATTTATTTCATAAATTTTAGAGCATCGCGTGAGAGTTATGGCGACAAAGCTATAGGTTATGTTCAACTAAGTCGTAAAAAAAATATTTGTATTGTAAAAGGACGGGTCTGTCCAGAACACCGAGTTCGGAGTAAAGCTTATTCAGTTACTTTAACTATTGATGAAAAGTCAAGAAAAATTCAGGATGTTCAGTGCCATGACTGTGCAGCTTCCGCGGGTAATTTAAATTTAAGTTAAATTTAAGTTGTTTGATGTTATCAGCAATAAAATCTAAAAATGTTATCTATTCAAACACATAACCTAGAACGTTATTAAATTATAAATATATTAAATTGAATCCCAATCATTAGATAAAGATATATGAATTCATTATTTAAGAACTTAAACTATGAATAAAATATTTTTTTAATTCTGTGATTTTAAAGGTTATGATTTGGAGTCCAGTTAAAAAAATGTATTGACTGAACTCTACTTACGCGTATAATAATTAATTGATTTGTATACTTAGATAAATAATAATTAATAACAATGGATTTAAGAAATACTTACATCGAAATGATCTTCACAACAAAAAAAAATTTTTTTTGGGATTATCACGGTGCACTGCTTAAAAACATTTTGTCAGGAGTTGTTTTTGTAGTATTAGTACATAATGGTACAAAACAAGAACGATAACTTTTGAGGTTCGACATTTTCAATATAAATTTAAATATTTAACAATGACAACAAAATTAAATAGATCAAAACACTGTACTTATTGTTTCTACATCAACTGCAATGAGTGAAAACTAACATTATGACGTCACACGCGCTCGTGTTTGTTCAGAAGCTGTCGGCGCGTCTTCGGTACTGGATTCAAAAATTAATTTTTATTTTGAAATAACTTTTGAATTATTACGAAAAAAAAAAAATAGTTTTGTTATAAAACTTATATATGATCTTTCCATTAATCGCAACAAAAAAAAAAATTCCGAAAACCCAATTATAGTATTAGTATGGTTGTATGAATTCAATGTGAATTTGTAATTTCCCCTTAAGTTTGCTTCACACGACCGAGCGAACAAATTAGTTTACGATACTTGAGGTTGAATAATTAACTTCCCATCAGGAAGTTGGTGTTGGAACTTAGCACAACTCGTAAGTAGGAGTTTACCGTGACGTAGCATCCTGTCGCATGAAGTGTATTCACGAGTGTGTATGGTTTTATAATGTCTTATGGAATCCTTACTTAATAAATGCGAGTTTGAGTTTGTTGGTTTGTTACGCCTTAGCTATTCAACCGATCTTACTGAAATTTTGCATGTTGAGGTACAGAGAGGAACATTAGGTACTTTTTTTCCAGTAAAAGTACTTAATGTTGCCGAGAGATCAAATTAAGACTTTAAGAAAAGGACAGCCCATATTAATCTACAATAACGCGAGCCAAGCTGTTGTAATAAAAAGATTTTAGTTAATAATGTAATTTAAGAAATTTTAAACCAAAGTTTAATCATCTTTCTAGATTATACTTCACACGTCAATAAGAGATTCACATGTGAAGCATAATCTAGAAACAATCTTAAAATTTATGATCGTAATTATTCGCTTGTAAATTTTTAAACCAGTATTTTAATTTGATTAGAATTTTAAAAGCTTTAGGCATGAGATATAAAAATAAATTTGGTCTATTCTTCAACAGTTTAACGCAGCAAGTGGTGGCATTAAAAGAGATCAGACTGCAGGAAGAGGAAGGTGCACCCTTCACGGCGATAAGAGAAGCTTCGCTGCTCAAAGAGCTGAAGCACGCCAATATAGTCACATTGCACGACATTGTGCATACGAGGGAGACGTTGACGTTTGTGTTCGAATTTGTGGTGAGTCCATTTTTTTTCGTTATATACCAACTACATACAGCAGACTGGAGTATCAAAATTATGTTACCAATTCTGTTATACACTATTCTCTAAACGTAACATATAATGTCTTCCTTTTCCTGATGATATAGTGATTTAACTTTTAGATCCGACAATTGAGTTTAGTTCACATTGAGTTTAGACAGACATCAACACTATAGTCTTTTAACAATCCCCTTTGAGGATCTTTAATATCACGTGACATTGGCAACAACTAATACGAGTAGCTAAAATCAAAAGAAGCATTAGCATCATCTGCGTACTGCGTGCGCGTATTATATTACACTGCCAATCGTATGGTGGCTTTTGAGTATCATAGTAATGTAACTTCAGAGTAAAACTAAACTTATCTACCTGTTTTTAAAGCCCAAATTCGATTACACTTCGTCAGACTGCATTGTTGGCGGATCTATTATATAATAATTAAATATAAGCTGCACAAAACTACGTCCATTTTACTTCGTCGTTGTTTAATAAGAACAGAGACTTAAGCTAATTTTATGCTACTTGGGCGTATTCATTGTGTATGCGTTATTGTAATTTTAAAATTTCCACCTAGATATTTATCAAATAGCACGTGAAATTATGTAATCCGGCTGTGTATCGAATGCTTTCAAATAAAAAAATAATGTACCAGGATTTCATCAGATTGAACAGCTGTCATAACTTAGTGATTCATAAGTAATGTTTGGTTGATTTTGTAGTACATACGCCTTAGTGGGTTACTACGATCGATGATAGTACGGATAAAACTTCGTAAGGCTGCCCGCACGCAGTCAATATTATTAATAATTATCTTGACCTGTGTTCGGGTAGCCTTATACAGGCCATCTAAAGTCGAACCCTCGCTCCCGTCACCAACAAAACGATCGATCGATGACCTATCTTCCTGAACCATTTTCATTGAGATCGTATCTGATTTTTGTACCCATACCATTAATAATAAAAAAATACTAAGCTTCTCGTTCTAGTAGAAATTTCACATTTATAGCTTCTTGAATAATTAAAAAAGAACAAAACCTGTAAAGTGCTCTATCGATGCACTACCATTTGTTACGTATGAATTTACGAGTACGTTGGGCACAGATAATATATTCTGCCATCCCCGGTTTTTTTCTGTCCATTATCTTATTTGTTTTTTACTCGACAGGACACGGATCTGTCACAGTACATGGAAAGGCACCCGGGTGGGCTAAACCGACATAACGTAAGACTGTACATGTTTCAACTTCTCCGAGGCCTCGCCTACTGTCATCGGAGAAGAGTTTTACACAGGTACGTACCTACATAAAAAATATATTTATACTAACTGTTTATAATACTAACTACTAATGTTGCAGTAAGTGATAGCATTATTACAATTAACGTTTTTTCTTCAAACAATAGGTATTAAATATATATTTGGGCCTTATTCACCAACTTTTGATAACTGTCTGATAGCAAATCCGTAAGTTTTGTCACTTTCTTACTTTATGCCTAGTGACAAAGACATTTGTGAATAAACACATTCGAACCAGGTGGTGAAAGATTTATACACATTTAATTCGCGGTAAAGGTTTGCATTTTCTATCCATAGCTCTTGTCCAGACAGCATAGTTTTCTTTTTCTTAAGTTAACCAAAAAAATTATAACTAAACGACCGATTGGCGCAGTGGGCAGCGACCCTGTTTTCTGAGGCCAAGGCTATGTGTTCGACTCCCATTGGAAAATGTTTGTGTGATGAACATTTTCAGTTTCTGGGTGTTTATCTGTCTATTATAAATATTTATTTATTTATCTTAGAACCCATAACACAGGCTAGACTTACCTCGGGACTAGGTGGCGATGTGTGTATTGTCATATTATGTTTATTTATTTATTAAAAAAATGTATATATATCGTTATAACCTCACCGATGATGTATAAAATATTCATTAACAATCCAAAAGAGCATATAGAAATTTTCCTATTTGAATAGAGTGAAGTTTGATTTTCAAGCGTAATTATATTTTCCTACGAACTTCAAGTTCACTTGATCGATCGCTCAGGTTCGGTTACTTAGCTGCTGCTATTCAAGATTTTGATGAATGATATGTCGTTGACTTCCTCTCAGAGGTTCCGAGTGGCAAAAGCTATTTATGACAGCATGGCAACGGCAATATGGAGAATCTGTAGGATACATGCAAGTCACAAAACTTTGAGCAATGAATTCAGTACTTTGGTATCAAGTAAAATATCGATTTTCAGTTTTCAACTTTTTCTTGTTTTTTTTTTCTTTTTCTTTAAAGAAAATACTTTTTTTGAATTCCTCTAAAATGTTGCCTTGACTGCAATCGACCTGGTGGTAAATTATGAAACCTATAAATATATAAGTTTCATAATTTATACTAGGCTAGGCTTTTCCCGGAGTATAGCAAATTAATATTAATTTTCTTAATACATCATGGATTTGCGCAAAGTAACGCCTGCTTCTATACAATACTGGTGGTAAATGAGTAAGCGGTGTATTGGATTCTGATTATGGCAGTTATATTAAGTTATCGGTTTCGCCAAATCGCTTGACGGCACGTCTTTGTCAGTGGGGTGGTAACTAGCAACGGCCAAAGCTTTCTATCCAGGCAGACTATTGCCTTTATTGCCGCCCTACCTTATAGTTTATGCGGTATATATAATTCGTGAGTTAGGTGTGGTATTTTCGTCTACGAATGCCAAACTTGGGGAATCACCGTAAGCAAAGGCCAAGGTTAGCAATTCGGCCTTGGCCTTATAACAGTCACTTTTTATTGATATTTTGCTGTCTCGTAGTTTACTCGTTAAGGGTATTCAAGCTTTTAACTATTTAACCCGACTACGTTGAAGAAAAGCATTCCGTTTCTGCAACGTAATCAAAAGTCTTATGTAGTAAGTTTGTGTGTATAGAATTCATAAACAGGATTTCGCTTGATTCGTTTATATTACAATAGTATCATAAATTTATATCATCATGACAAATCCAATACGAAAATGGCAGACAAAAATGAGGAAGATATCGAATTAAACATGAAGTGTAGGTAGATCTAAAAAATAAATAAATCTTGGCAAAACTTATATTATAGTATTATTATGGAGAGTGGGTTCGGTTAAAGGTTCCTAAAATAGGCACTTTGCATTCATAAATTATATTTTTTATTTTATTTTTGTTATTTATTTCATAAACATTTTTTTTTTTTTTTATTAGGACAATACACACATAGCCGTTATAAGTACTAAGATGATTGATCAATATTTGTATGAATAAAATACACAAATACTTATAATATACAGATAAGCACCCAGACACTGAAAAACCTTCATGTTCATCACACAAACATTTTTCCAGTAGTGGGAATCGAACCCACGGCCTTGGACTCTGAAAGCAGGGTCGCTGCCGAATGCGCCAGTCGGCCGTCAAATTCATTGATTTAAAATAAAATTTCTTTCCCAATTGTGACTCCTGTATTTGATTTTTTTTAATTGTTACAATTTATGCCATAATAAAAAAGCTATGTTGATTACGTCGTGGTATGGTAATATTTTTTTTATCTATACAGGGACGTAAAACCACAGAATTTATTAATAAGCTCGCACGGTGAACTGAAACTAGCGGACTTCGGGCTCGCACGGGCGAAATCTGTTCCTAGCCACACGTACTCGCACGAGGTCGTCACGTTATGGTACAGGCCGCCAGGTTAGTATCCTACCAGTATTATAAATGCGAAAGTCAAAGTCAAATATATCCTTTATTCTAATAGACCCATAGATAGCACTTTCGATGCGAAGTACAGGGAGATGATGGCGTTAACTACATTCGTAATATTAAAACTAAAGCTACGAGGAGTCCTATCGTGCCCTGGTCTAAGAAGATGCTCACAATAAAATTATCCGGGTGTTCTTTCTGTTATCAGTATCTCACATTGTCATTTAAAACGATTTAAAAAGTAACCTGGTTAGAACAATGACACGTACCTTATCTTTTTTATCATTTAGGTAATCCTTTATTTTTATTTATTTATTTATTATTTATGTACCATAAATTGTGATTGTGAACATAGATGAAGTGTACAAAGGAAAGCTTATCTCTATAAGAGATCTCTTCCAGCTACCCCAGAATGTGTAAGAAGATTTAATTGTGGAATAGGTCAAATAAAGGTACAATATAGGTACTTCATAATAACTACTAAGGATATTTAATATATCTAAATAATAACAAAATTCTACATACTAATACAATAAAATTTGAAGATACTATATATACATAAAAATAATATAATAAATATATATATAATATAAATATAAATATATATCTATAATAAGTAAACAGTGATAAATATACTATGACAACGATTGATAGTGCTCCTTTACATTGTGTTTAAAAGACTGCACCGGCAGTGTCTAATATGTTCTGGTAGTAAGTTCCAAAGGTGTGTAGCGTGGAAGGAGAAAGATTTCTGGAAGAAAATAGTATTATATGAAGGGACATAAAGAGGATTTTTTGACACGCAAGACCGCAAGGGTCTCTTAGGCGAAAGACGAAGATTTTTTATATTCAATAGGAAATGTCTATAAGCTTAAGTTTAATTCAAACTGAACTTTTTAAAGATTGTAAGGTACATTTGTTACTCTTTCACGTAAAAAGCCTGTGATTATACCCTGATTTATCACAAAAGGTCTTTTCTCGGAAAAATATCAAACGTGGTCTCCCAGAAAGCTGAATTTCTATCCACTATGGCTACCTCTCTTATAAGTAAAATTTTAAAAATAAATAGTTTTCAACCTACCTTATACATTTGTGCAATGTTGTATAATAATCTCTAAACATAATTAATTTGATATTAAAATAGTACTATCCTTTTCCAATGGATTCCGTCGACACTACTTTTAGACCTATCATTTGAGTTTAGTTTATACATTTGTGTGCAGAATCGGCACCAATATAGCGCTAACATATTAACTATAATAAAAAGAGGTTCTCATACTTTCATATGCCCCTTAAAACTTAGGTATTTCCATGTAATACCGCGCTAGGCGTACTGCCAAGGAAGTTGATCGACTTCATTGCGGTATCGTGCCAATGCGCTTTGAACATGCAAATCAGACATATTGTTAGTATATGCATGATGTTTCAAGAAACCTACTAGCAAACAGAGATTTAGAAATATTATTAAAAAAATAAAACGAATCTTCATAAAGATATACTGTATACTGATAGTATTACCGTCTCCTTATGAGTTAGTTTACCTATGCTTGTTATACAATACTTATATGATAAAAAAGAAAGTTTATTAGTTTGTCCCCAATAGGCGCCGAAAGTATTGGACCTATTTTAACCATTTCTGCCAAAAGAAAGCTAAACTATCGCAAAGTAACATAGGCTATAATTTATTTTCAAATCAATTGGTGATCCTTAAGAACCCAACGTAGCAAACTTTACTTGATTTTATTTATAAGAATACACCATTTAAAAACATGCTTTAAAAACAAAAATAAACGCGGATGAAGTTATACAATTTAGTGATAGCACTACAAAAATATTAGAGAAAATTTCATTGTCATGTTTATAACCCAATTACCGGGCCACTAAAGGGGTCTATCTCAAAATAAAAAGGGTTAAGACCGTAGTCCACCACGATGGCCAAGTGCGGATCGGTAGACTTAACACGCCTTCGAGAACATTATTGCTTACTCTCTGCTTGCAGATGTTCTCACGATGTTTTTCTTCACCGTTACCGTAAAGTACTTAAAATGAGCATAACTCCGAAAAGTTGTAGATGTTTGCCTGGGATTGAACTCGGTCATATCAAATGCAAGGCCAAATCCAGGAAGTTTACTGTTGATTAAATGTTCTTGTGGGCTTTCAAATAAGAAAATAATAGTACATTTATAGTGTAATACCGAGCCAAAGTTACATATTGCCAAAGCACGTACTATAAAACATTTAGCATTATTTTAAAATGTTCTTTGTCTTTCCTATCGAAGAGTGCAAACCACACATCTCGACCAACGCTTTATTATCTTCAAAGAGAAAATATCGCTATCGATTTTCAGAGAGCGCTAGAACACTGAACAGCTGCTGTTCACATGTTTCACCCAATTTATTTCTAGTAGTTTCATCGCAGAACACTATACGAATACCATATCACGGTCATGTACGCACTGATGGTAAAAAAACTCACTTTGTGTTATCGGCGCCTACGTTATTTATTATGGGATCAGACATTTACTTGCAGGGTCATACTGGTATAATGTTAGCATAATACGGAATACAGCTGTATGAAGTCCACTTTAATTAAGCTATGATAAAAAAAAGCAATGTGTCATCTCTTGTTTCAAACGTGTCTCATTGTAATATGGACCTTTGAAAAAGGAGATCGAAACTGCAACGTTTTCTACTAGATGACGCCATAAGACTGATGTGAAAGGCATATACTAATTTCGGCATCGACGCGACGGTAGGAGAGCCGTAGCTTAATTGCAGTAAGCGCACAGGCCGCGATTGCCAGAGAGTCGCAGATTCAAATCCTGTCGGTTCCGAAAAAAAATTATATGCATTTTAAATTTATAAAAATTGATAATTTTTCCAACTGTAGGTAAAAACACTAACAAAAATTATATAAAATCACGAAACATTAGTTAATATCTACAGATACAGTAGGTTGTTTGGAAACAATAATCGAATTACCACTAACCAGCCAATTAAATAACTTAATATTAACCGAATATATCTAATCAGCGTTCATACTATATCATTATCATCATCATCATCATCATCATTTCAAATCATTACCGGCCAACTACAGGCCTCCTCGGAAAATGAGAAGTGGTTAAAGCCATAGTCCACCACGCTGGCTCAGGGCGGATTGATGGACTCCACACACCCTTGAGAACATTATGTAGAGCTCTCAGGCTGCTGAAATATTTATAAAGTCTTGATCCATATTAAGATAGTCTTCGAGCGGGTTCCGAAGATTCTTGTTAGAGTACAGAATGTCTTTGAAAAGAGGTAAAGGTATTAAGTAAATTTGATTGTTTCTATGATTGCAAGCTTATAAATCCTATACTAGGATCACAGAACTGAGCTAATTAAGAAATGTGTAAAAGTTCTGATAATTTAACCTGAACTCTTGCTATGTGGGTGCAGTTAAGAAGATCTCCTTGAAATGACGAGAAGAAAGAACAAATTGTTTTTCGTGTAAAACTAATAACGATCATCTTCATTTAATAAGGCATTTAATTTGTAAATTTCTTCAGCTGATAATGACACTCGAGCCGAATCGTAATGCTTACACCGTGAATAATATAATTAAGAAAGCGTCAAAAGAAAACGAGGCGGCGCGAAATAGGCAAAGTGTAAATAAATTAAATTCGCAAGTCGAAGATTGTTCACCGTCCAAATTACCACGTTCCAGTAGTACATTGAATCATTTATTGGTACTTTCTCTAATTTTTGGCGTTGTAGTAGTACTAAGAGTTAAAGGATCATTAAAGCTGGATGATTTCTGCAACTTATTCAGACCTACTACAATAAATACTAATGAAGCTTATGAAAACTAAGCTTAATTTGATATACTCCGCGAAAAGCAGGAGAGAATCTGTGTGGCGTAATTTATAATTTCTTCAATCCTTATCCTCCACACCAAACAGATCTTCGGCAATGCACCCTGTTCGCACGTTTCGCTCCGAATGCTGACTTTACAATGAAAAATCTACATTCGGAACGTGCGTAGAGGGTACATTGCCGAAGATCTGTTTGGTGTGGAGGATAAGGATTGAAGAAATTATAAATTACGCGACACAGATTCCCCTGCTTTTCGCGGAGTATAGCAAATAAAGCTTAATTTTCATAGTATATCATGGATTTCCGCAAAGTAACGCCTGCTTCTATCCAATACTAATGAAGCTCCTCTATTTCATTTAACTAACAACTCAAATCAATACATTAAAATTATAGTGAGTATGATGCGAGGAGGATCTCTGTATCTATCTGGAATGATATAATGCGGATGCCCAGGGAGACTAGCTTATAATATTAAAAGAGGATAACAACGATAACTATTTTAAGTTTAAGGTTGCGGTCGTCGACATGAGTCAAAAATATGCCAAAATTAAAACAGCGAGCCTTGTCTTGCAGAAGATATGTTGTGCCACAACCTGGAATAAAGAGAAGGATTAGAAATTAGTCCTTCAAATGGTTGTCCGTTATATGTAGTTTCGAAATACTAGTAAAACATTATGAACGTAACTTATACAATTGGGCCCTTTTAAAGAAGTTGAGACAATAACCTTATTTGTACTTGAGTCTTTTTCTTTAGAAAACTTCTTTAATTTGTTTCCGCAATGTTGCGAACTGTAGAGTCAAAGCCGAAAAAATAAAATGTATGTTAAGGTAAAAAGTTTCCTGGCTCACAATTAAATAGACCTACCTTCTGTAAGTTAAATAAAATGAAATTGGTCCTTTCCGAGCTTAGAAAACGTAAAAGTCTTGAAACAAACTAAATATATTAGATCAGAATTCAGTTAAATGTCCTTTTATCC